>NC_085136.1:178131807-178370421 GCF_035046485.1 Aedes albopictus | reverse complement strand
TGGAGCCTCCACGAAGTACGAAACAACGCACGTCGGGGTGCAATCGAATAAAAACCGCGGCGATTACTTTGAAATAAAACTCTTTATTAATCATACGTGTTTTACACAAGCGCGTTTTGTTTACAACTCTCTCTTAGGGTGGTTACGTAAAATACTATTGTCGATAGGGTGGCTCCAAATGGACCGCCACAGATTCTAGTATATTCCTTGCGTACTAGCACTTTCCAGTCTTCGAAGAGTTAGTACATACATGGATCCGTAACCCAATTTGATTTCCTTTGCATTAAATTTAGCCTCAGATGGTGAGGTTTTTAACTATATGCAAAGTAAAGTTGATAAACTTAGTTTTATTCCAAAACTGGAAGTCATCAAAACACCAGTGGCAATACTATAATTCCTTGAATTACCAGAAAACACACTCAAAATTGAAAAATAGGTCGATACTAGATTTCGGTTTGGTAGATCTTCCACCGCAACGCAACACAAAAAGGTGATCTACCCACGCTACGGGCTCCGTTAAAGATCGAGCATATTTCAAACCCTTCAACCATTCATCCCTCAGCACGGGTCGCCTGACACCTTGGATTACCTGTTTGAAGAACTTTTACCCCCAAAACAGGAGGTCCGTAGTGCTATTCTAAACGGTAGCTACACGGACAAAGACGCCAAGTTTGTATTTCATCTTGGTTTCATCATGGTTTTCAATTAAAAAAAACGCATTTTCAAAATTTAAAAAAAAAGCTTACTTGCAGTTTTTTTTATCTTGAATAGAACAGAGCACGATTTTCCAATGCAAAAAAAAGACAGAAAATCTAATTACTCTTTTGAGCTATTACTTTAAAAAAATCCGACCAAACATGCACATATTTTTTTAACTGTGAGAGATGGAACTTTGAGCTCTGCGTTGTTGATAGTTCTAAAAGTGCTCATAACGAAGTTTTACCAAGAAAAAATAAATAAAAAGTTATTCTTAAAAAACTAAATTTCTGTCAGTTTGTTTCTTTAGATAAATCACAAATTATTAACCAAGAGATAGGATAATGGTTTCTTACTCAAAAAAGCTCTTCTACGACTTTGTGGAACATTTTGTAAACGTATATAAAACTTTTAAAAAGTAGATGTTTCGATCAGCTAAACTAGAGGGCCACCCTAATTTCACAATGATGAGGAAAAATGTTTAAAAATAAGAAGAAACTTTTTCATACACACCACGTAGCTAAAACTTAAGGTTGTGCCTAAATAGTAAATCCGATTCTAGGTCTATTGTGGTTTGTGTGCTGTATAGTGAACGTAATTGACAAATATGAAAAATAGTTGCAATAATATATATGGGTCATTCCATATGAAGTGACCGAAAAAATGTGAAAACTTGCAACCGACCATCACGGATTTGAACCAAATTTGGTTGAAACATTTGTTTAGATGGTAAAAGAAAAAATCCAAATTTTGGTGCCGATCGGATCACCCTTCGGCCCGTGGCAGCACCCCTCGTTTGGCCGATATGAAAATTACCCTCTCTTTCTTTTGTTTTTATCATTGAAACGATTGTACTTACACATTTAAACCTTCGGCTTTTTTAAAGGAAATCGTTCAGGGAATCCAGAAAAAATATAATTTTTTTGATACAGTTTTGCCAGATATCAAATTTTTCAATTTTAAAACTAAAAATCGATTTTTCTCAAAATACGTATATTTTGATTTTTAAAATTTTGATTCCATCGTGTTTATCAGATTGAAAAAAAAATGGAATAATCAAGATTACCAGATTCCATTATCTATTCAACAACGCCATTCCGATAAACATTCCAACAACAAAAATAATCCCGTTACACCAAACTCGTCCGACATGGATGTTTAAAATGTATTGATCATGACCGACTCGAGTCTGTTTTGGGCGAAATCTATTTTGATTGATATAAACGTCATGTGCTTCAAGCCCTGTGACAGCACTGACAAACTTCTTTACAGCTTGTAGGCTTTATATAGGCTTACAGGGCTTATTTAGTTCTTACTGGTTATAGTGCCCATAAGCATTAGGAATGCTTATATAGAGCTATTTAGCACTGAAAAGCTGTTTAATGGCTGTTATAATGCTCAGAACAGTGCTTAGTGGTTACCTGGGTCACGTTTTAAAGAAGCTCTGTTCGTTGCGCTTGATTGAAGGTGAGAGCATGTCCAGTCATCTGGTGAAGGTTTCGGAACTAGTTCACCGTTTAGCTCAGATGGGGAACCACTAAAGGAGCACCTGGTTGTAGCAATTTTGCTGTCGAGCCTTCCAGAATCGTACGCTCCGCTAGTGACAGCTCTAGAAGGCCGCCCAGAGGATGATCTCAAACTAGATTATATTAAAGGGAAGTAACTGGATGAGTGGAGAAGGAAAACAGAAGTTTGTAAACGAGAAGAAGAAAAAGCAATGATGTCTACAGCTCAGTGCAAAGGACGGAGAACTACGGTTTGGGTGTGTTACTATTGTGACCAACAAGGACATTTGAAAAGAAATTGTCCTAAGTGGCTGGAAGAAGTTAAGACAAACATTAGGAAAGATCAAATTAAGATGACGAGAGTGAGGCAGCAGGATTCAAGAAGTAATAGAAGTGCTAGTGAAGTTTGCTTCACAACGAAGACCGGGCGTGTTTTGTCAAGTGAAGACAGATGGGTTCTAGACACTGGTTGTACGACGCACATGACCAATGCTACAACGAGTTTAGGCTGGTGGAATACTTGTGCTGATAAAGTGATGTTGGCCGACAGAAGAACTGTGACAGCTAGGAGAAAAGGGAAGGAGCTAATTGCTGGACGTGGATTGAGCGGCGAGTGTATTGAAATCAAACTCAAGGAGCTGTTGTACGTACCCGAATTGTCTGGGAGTGTACTATCGGTGAGCAGGATTACCAACGAAGGATACACTGTACTATTTGGCTCAACGGAGTGCCGAATAATGGACGGTAATGCCGTGATTGCTGTAGGTGTTAAAATCGATGGTCTTTATTTCCTGAAGCAGTAGGCATTGTGCTAGGAGGAGCTAGGTTACTAGTGGAAGCTTAGTTGAGGAGGAGTGAACATTTGGTAATATTGACCGGGCTCCACTAAGGAGGAGGCCCTCTGGAAAAATATGAGTGACGACAACCCCCTGGTATGATGTAGAAATGTTAGTACGTAATGATCCGTTTTGTGTGCGTGTATAAGAAATAGTTGACAAAGTATACTGCTGATGAATGTTTATTGTTATTTATATTAGTCCGTACTAGTCAGTTGACCATTAAAGTGAAAAGATGCTGGGTCATTAGGCCGAAGGTCATTAGGCCGAAGGCCATTAGGCCGAAGGTCATTAGGCCGAATGGTCATTAGGCCGAATGGTCATTAGGCCGAATGGTCACTAGGCCGAATGGTCACTAGGCCGAATGGTCACTAGGCCGAATGGTCATAAGGCCGAATGGTCATCAGGACGAATTGAAAATCAGCCGTTATGAGCCTGTAAAGAGATCTGTTGTTTTTACTTTTTCCAAAAATGTTTTGCCGAAAACTACTTTAACAATGAAACTAGAAAGAATAGCCTATGTTTTAAAGAAGGAAAAATTTATGAATTGAATATCAGCAGTTTCTGCGCCAAAAACTATTTTAGCAATGATACTAGAAAGAACAGCCTATGTTAAAAGAAGGAAAAATTCATGGGTAAAATATCAGTAGATTCAGCATCAATAAAGTATCTTCGTGCCTGTCACACGATATACACATGCAAAATGGTCATTTGCCGAGGAAGCTCTCAGTTAATAACTGTGGAAGTGTTCATAGAACACTAAGCTGAGAAGCAGGCTTTGTCTCAGTGGGGACGTAACGGCAAGAAGAAGATCCAATGATCATTCGGCCTGATGACCATTCGGCCTAATGACCATGCGGCCTAATGACCATTCGGCCTAATGACCATTCGGCCTAATGACCTTCGGCCTAATGACCTTCGCCTAATGACCTTCGGCCTAATGACCTTCGACCGAATGGCCTGACACCAAGTGAAAAGTATGCAAGTTTGTTTCGTGTTTCTTCATCGTCACGCAAGCCCCGGAAGGGCGTTGTCCGGTAGATATAGTGTATCCTGTCCACTGCATAAAGTTTCCAACAGATATAACTACATTCAATGACCCACAGCTAATTTCAGAAGCTGAACCCGAAAATATGGAATAAGAAAGAGTATGATATCCTTTGGAATTAGATGTATTAGATACTACGCTCAACTGGTAGCTCAGACTTCAGTATTTTTATTTTGTATTCGAAGGTTCACCTCCTTATAAAAATCCCTGTAAAAATATCTTTTGATTGATTTTTACGGCAGTGTTGCCAAGTATTCTAGTATTTCGCGAAAACGCAAACAATAGATGCGGGATGCTTAGTATTACGTTTACTCTTACTGTGAATGCATCACCCCTATGAGGGATCGCAGAAGATCATGTCCTTCATCGTCCCGGGCAGAGAAGTGAAGAACAGTGTTGAGTATTGTGTTGTCTATTGATGTGATTGCATATGGTATGAGTTTTTGTTTGTTCTTCGTGGCGAAGAATGAACTAAAATTTCTAAGTGAAAAGGATTAGTGGCGTTTGCTCCCTAGAGGGGTGATAACTACTTTTCTTAGGTTTTTTTTTGCATGGAAAAGAGATCGATTGTACGCGAAGGTTAATTCCGATAAATCAAATCGATTGTTCGATCAATTATAGGTGACTCCCAGATCGACAATGTATAGTATCATATTAAGGATCGGTATATTCACCTAACTCCATTCATATTCACTCCTTTTTGTGGGAAGCCATGCGCAAATTGCTTGGCATGGATATTCGTTGCCAGTAGCGGAGCCAGGATCCTGATAATGGGGGGGGGCGATTATTTGGCGTATCCAGTGTTATAGTAATTTGGACAAGAGACATATTAAAAGAGCTTAAGGTGAATATATATCGAAGCCATACCTCAAATTTTCAAGAATATAAATCTGAGGAACCAAAAGATGGATTGAGCTGAAAAGTAGATTGATTGGTGATCGGCTGGTGGTGACCAATCGATCAACTTTTCAGCGTAAACCAACCCTCGGTTCTTCAGATTTGTGCTTTTGAAAATTCGAAGTGTGGCTTCGTTATATATTCACCTTAAATCATGGGAAAGTTAGTTAGTTAGGTAATTTATTTTCGACACTTTACACATTAGTGTGCATTCATGTCGGTAAATCATGGGAAAGGGATTCGGTTCATAATTTGGCGGCGGCACAATGTTGGTCATAGTCATTAGTTGGTACAAATTGTGCTTTTTAAATACTATCGCATCATGGCGGCGCTTACTTAAGACGTTTAACATTCCGACTTGTTTTTTTACATATCCAAAAATTAATCTCTGTGTATAAGAAAATCGCCCTCAATGTTGATCAAGAGTTTCATAGACTATTTCGCGCAAACAGTAAACTTTTTGCAAAATCATATTTTTGCGTTTTAATAGACTGACATTTGTTGATATTAAACCAAGTTTCGAAACTTTCCAAATTAATGTTATTTTCGATCGCGTCACTAAAATATTTTTTATTATATTCAACAATGTTTCATATCAGTGCATTCAGGAGATTTCATATTTCAATATGCATTTGGCAATTTGGTTGTTTAGTGAATAACATATTGCTATTTTCTATATTGCCATATCGATAGAGCTCATATTTCTGAGTATAACGTAATTTTATTGAGTTCCAATACCTTTGTTTTGATGGTTAAATTAACAAAACAATTTTAATTTCTGTGGATAGAATGACAGTTCAATCAATAAAATGATAGTTCAGCCCAACAAAAAAAATTCTCCATACAAACGTTAAATGCATTTTAAAAATACTTCCCAGACTCCGAAAGTTATAAAATTTTGGATTTCGACTATTTTTGGGCGGAGATTCCAGTTCTAAAATAATCCGGCTACCCCTGAAGTACCCAATCTATTTGCCATATATATATATATATATATATATATATATATATATATATATATATATATATATATATATATATATATATATATATATATATATATATATATATATATATATATATATATATATATATATATATATATATATATATATATATATATATATATATATATATATATATATATATATATATATATATATATATATATATATATATATATATATATATATATATATATATATATATATATATATATATATATATATATATATGGCAAATAGATTGGGTACTTCAGGGGTAGCCGGATTATTTTAGAACTGGAATCTCCGCCCAAAAATAGTCGAAATCCAAAATTTTATAACTTTCGGAGTCTGGGAAGTATTTTTAAAATGCATTTAACGTTTGTATGGAGAATTTTTTTTGTTGGGCTGAACTATCATTTTATTGATTGAACTGTCATTCTATCCACAGAAATTAAAATTGTTTTGTTAATTTAACCATCAAAACAAAGGTATTGGAACTCAATAAAATTACGTTATACTCAGAAATATGAGCTCTATCGATATGGCAATATAGAAAATAGCAATATGTTATTCACTAAACAACCAAATTGCCAAATGCATATTGAAATATGAAATCTCCTGAATGCACTGATATGAAACATTGTTGAATATAATAAAAAATATTTTAGTGACGCGATCGAAAATAACATTAATTTGGAAAGTTTCGAAACTTGGTTTAATATCAACAAATGTCAGTCTATTAAAACGCAAAAATATGATTTTGCAAAAAGTTTACTGTTTGCGCGAAATAGTCTATGAAACTCTTGATCAACATTGAGGGCGATTTTCTTATACACAGAGATTAATTTTTGGATATGTAAAAAAACAAGTCGGAATGTTAAACGTCTTAAGTAAGCGCCGCCATGATGCGATAGTATTTAAAAAGCACAATTTGTACCAACTAATGACTATGACCAACATTGTGCCGCCGCCAAATTATGAACCGAATCCCTTTCCCATGATTTACCGACATGAATGCACACTAATGTGTAAAGTGTCGAAAATAAATTACCTAACTAACTAACTTTCCCATGATTTAAGGTGAATATATAACGAAGCCACACTTCGAATTTTCAAAAGCACAAATCTGAAGAACCGAGGGTTGGTTTACGCTGAAAAGTTGATCGATTGGTCACCACCAGCCGATCACCAATCAATCTACTTTTCAGCTCAATCCATCTTTTGGTTCCTCAGATTTATATTCTTGAAAATTTGAGGTATGGCTTCGATATATATTCACCTTAAGCTCTTTTAATATGTCTCTTGTCCAAATTACTATAACACTGGATACGCCAAATAATCGCCCCCCCCCATTATCAGGATCCTGGCTCCGCTACTGGCAACGAATATCCATGCCAAGCAATTTGCGCATGGCTTCCCACAAAAAGGAGTGAATATGAATGGAGTTAGGTGAATATACCGATCCTTAATATGATACTATACATTGTCGATCTGGGAGTCACCTATAATTGATCGAACAATCGATTTGATTTATCGGAATTAACCTTCGCGTACAATCGATCTCTTTTCCATGCAAAAAAAAACCTAAGAAAAGTAGTTATCACCCCTCTAGGGAGCAAACGCCACTAATCCTTTTCACTTAGAAATTTTAGTTCATTCTTCGCCACGAAGAACAAACAAAAACTCATACCATATGCAATCACATCAATAGACAACACAATACTCAACACTGTTCTTCACTTCTCTGCCCGGGACGATGAAGGACATGATCTTCTGCGATCCCCTCATAGGGGTGATGCATTCACAGTAAGAGTAAACGTAATACTAAGCATCCCGCATCTATTGTTTGCGTTTTCGCGAAATACTAGAATACTTGGCAACACTGCCGTAAAAATCAATCAAAAGATATTTTTACAGGGATTTTTATAAGGAGGTGAACCTTCGAATACAAAATAAAAATACTGAAGTCTGAGCTACCAGTTGAGCGTAGTATCTAATACATCTAATTCCAAAGGATATCATACTCTTTCTTATTCCATATTTTCGGGTTCAGCTTCTGAAATTAGCTGTGGGTCATTGAATGTAGTTATATCTGTTGGAAACTTTATGCAGTGGACAGGATACACTATATCTACCGGACAACGCCCTTCCCGGGGCTTGCGTGACGATGAAGAAACACGAAACAAACTTGCATACTTTTCACTTGGTGTCAGGCCATTCGGTCGAAGGTCATTAGGCCGAAGGTCATTAGGCCGAAGGTCATTAGGCCGAAGGTCATTAGGCCGAATGGTCATTAGGCCGAATGGTCATTAGGCCGCATGGTCATTAGGCCGAATGGTCATCAGGCCGAATGATCATTGGATCTTCTTCTTGCCGTTACGTCCCCACTGAGACAAAGCCTGCTTCTCAGCTTAGTGTTCTATGAACACTTCCACAGTTATTAACTGAGAGCTTCCTCGGCAAATGACCATTTTGCATGTGTATATCGTGTGACAGGCACGAAGATACTTTATTGATGCTGAATCTACTGATATTTTACCCATGAATTTTTCCTTCTTTTAAACATAGGCTGTTCTTTCTAGTATCATTGCTAAAATAGTTTTTGGCGCAGAAACTGCTGATATTCAATTCATAAATTTTTCCTTCTTTAAAACATAGGCTATTCTTTCTAGTTTCATTGTTAAAGTAGTTTTCGGCAAAACATTTTTGGAAAAAGTAAAAACAACAGATCTCTTTACAGGCTCATAACGGCTGATTTTCAATTCGTCCTGATGACCATTCGGCCTTATGACCATTCGGCCTAGTGACCATTCGGCCTAGTGACCATTCGGCCTAGTGACCATTCGGCCTAATGACCATTCGGCCTAATGACCATTCGGCCTAATGACCTTCGGCCTAATGGCCTTCGGCCTAATGACCTTCGGCCTAATGACCCAGCATCTTTTCACTTTAATGGTCAACTGACTAGTACGGACTAATATAAATAACAATAAACATTCATCAGCAGTATACTTTGTCAACTATTTCTTATACACGCACACAAAACGGATCATTACGTACTAACATTTCTACATCATACCAGGGGGTTGTCGTCACTCATATTTTTCCAGAGGGCCTCCTCCTTAGTGGAGCCCGGTCAATATTACCAAATGTTCACTCCTCCTCAACTAAGCTTCCACTAGTAACCTAGCTCCTCCTAGCACAATGCCTACTGCTTCAGGAAATAAAGACCATCGATTTTAACACCTACAGCAATCACGGCATTACCGTCCATTATTCGGCACTCCGTTGAGCCAAATAGTACAGTGTATCCTTCGTTGGTAATCCTGCTCACCGATAGTACACTCCCAGACAATTCGGGTACGTACAACAGCTCCTTGAGTTTGATTTCAATACACTCGCCGCTCAATCCACGTCCAGCAATTAGCTCCTTCCCTTTTCTCCTAGCTGTCACAGTTCTTCTGTCGGCCAACATCACTTTATCAGCACAAGTATTCCACCAGCCTAAACTCGTTGTAGCATTGGTCATGTGCGTCGTACAACCAGTGTCTAGAACCCATCTGTCTTCACTTGACAAAACACGCCCGGTCTTCGTTGTGAAGCAAACTTCACTAGCACTTCTATTACTTCTTGAATCCTGCTGCCTCACTCTCGTCATCTTAATTTGATCTTTCCTAATGTTTGTCTTAACTTCTTCCAGCCACTTAGGACAATTTCTTTTCAAATGTCCTTGTTGGTCACAATAGTAACACACCCAAACCGTAGTTCTCCGTCCTTTGCACTGAGCTGTAGACATCATTGCTTTTTCTTCTTCTCGTTTACAAACTTCTGTTTTCCTTCTCCACTCATCCAGTTACTTCCCTTTAATATAATCTAGTTTGAGATCATCCTCTGGGCGGCCTTCTAGAGCTGTCACTAGCGGAGCGTACGATTCTGGAAGGCTCGACAGCAAAATTGCTACAACCAGGTGCTCCTTTAGTGGTTCCCCCATCTGAGCTAAACGGTGAACTAGTTCCGAAACCTTCACCAGATGACTGGACATGCTCTCACCTTCAATCAAGCGCAACGAACAGAGCTTCTTTAAAACGTGACCCAGGTAACCACTAAGCACTGTTCTGAGCATTATAACAGCCATTAAACAGCTTTTCAGTGCTAAATAGCTCTATATAAGCATTCCTAATGCTTATGGGCACTATAACCAGTAAGAACTAAAATAAGCCCTGTAAGCCTATATAAAGCCTACAAGCTGTAAAGAAGTTTGTCAGTGCTGTCACAGGGCTTGAAGCACATGACGTTTATATCAATCAAAATAGATTTCGACCAAAACAGACTCGAGTCGGTCATGATCAATACATTTTAAACATCCATGTCGGACGAGTTTGGTGTAACGGGATTATTTTTGTTGTTGGAATGTTTATCGGAATGGCGTTGTTGAATAGATAATGGAATCTGGTAATCTTGATTATTCCATTTTTTTTTCAATCTGATAAACACGATGGAATCAAAATTTTAAAAATCAAAATATACGTATTTTGAGAAAAATCGATTTTTAGTTTTAAAATTGAAAAATTTGATATCTGGCAAAACTGTATCAAAAAAATTATATTTTTTCTGGATTCCCTGAACGATTTCCTTTAAAAAAGCCGAAGGTTTAAATGTGTAAGTACAATCGTTTCAATGATAAAAACAAAAGAAAGAGAGGGTAATTTTCATATCGGCCAAACGAGGGGTGCTGCCACGGGCCGAAGGGTGATCCGATCGGCACCAAAATTTGGATTTTTTCTTTTACCATCTAAACAAATGTTTCAACCAAATTTGGTTCAAATCCGTGATGGTCGGTTGCAAGTTTTCACATTTTTTCGGTCACTTCATATGGAATGACCCATATATATTATTGCAACTATTTTTCATATTTGTCAATTACGTTCACTATACAGCACACAAACCACAATAGACCTAGAATCGGATTTACTATTTAGGCACAACCTTAAGTTTTAGCTACGTGGTGTGTATGAAAAAGTTTCTTCTTATTTTTAAACATTTTTCCTCATCATTGTGAAATTAGGGTGGCCCTCTAGTTTAGCTGATCGAAACATCTACTTTTTAAAAGTTTTATATACGTTTACAAAATGTTCCACAAAGTCGTAGAAGAGCTTTTTTGAGTAAGAAACCATTATCCTATCTCTTGGTTAATAATTTGTGATTTATCTAAAGAAACAAACTGACAGAAATTTAGTTTTTTAAGAATAACTTTTTATTTATTTTTTCTTGGTAAAACTTCGTTATGAGCACTTTTAGAACTATCAACAACGCAGAGCTCAAAGTTCCATCTCTCACAGTTAAAAAAATATGTGCATGTTTGGTCGGATTTTTTTAAAGTAATAGCTCAAAAGAGTAATTAGATTTTCTGTCTTTTTTTTGCATTGGAAAATCGTGCTCTGTTCTATTCAAGATAAAAAAAACTGCAAGTAAGCTTTTTTTTTAAATTTTGAAAATGCGTTTTTTTTTAATTGAAAACCATGATGAAACCAAGATGAAATACAAACTTGGCGTCTTTGTCCGTGTAGCTACCGTTTAGAATAGCACTACGGACCTCCTGTTTTGGGGGTAAAAGTTCTTCAAACAGGTAATCCAAGGTGTCAGGCGACCCGTGCTGAGGGATGAATGGTTGAAGGGGTTTGAAATATGCTCGATCTTTAACGGAGCCCGTAGCGTGGGTAGATCACCTTTTTGTGTTGCGTTGCGGTGGAAGATCTACCAAACCGAAATCTAGTATCGACCTATTTTTCAATTTTGAGTGTGTTTTCTGGTAATTCAAGGAATTATAGTATTGCCACTGGTGTTTTGATGACTTCCAGTTTTGGAATAAAACTAAGTTTATCAACTTTACTTTGCATATAGTTAAAAACCTCACCATCTGAGGCTAAATTTAATGCAAAGGAAATCAAATTGGGTTACGGATCCATGTATGTACTAACTCTTCGAAGACTGGAAAGTGCTAGTACGCAAGGAATATACTAGAATCTGTGGCGGTCCATTTGGAGCCACCCTATCGACAATAGTATTTTACGTAACCACCCTAAGAGAGAGTTGTAAACAAAACGCGCTTGTGTAAAACACGTATGATTAATAAAGAGTTTTATTTCAAAGTAATCGCCGCGGTTTTTATTCGATTGCACCCCGACGTGCGTTGTTTCGTACTTCGTGGAGGCTCCACGGTTAGCCCGGTTTTCGACCGTATTCCGAAATTTCAGCGGAAACATCGGAAGGTGTCACATAACCTCACTATGCTCGGTGATACGATCGTCGCCACAGCGGCAACTTCGAATGCTGCTGTTACCGTAAAGTTGCTTGACTTTTGGAAAAACGATCCACAAATGTGGTTCGCTCAGGCAGAAGCACCCCAAGTAACACACTTGTCACCGAAGAGTCACGGCGGCGCAGGTTTTTGTTGAGCAGAAGTCACTGTGACTTTCTTCTAACAAATAAACACTTACTTGCTAGAAGTAAGTCACAGTAACTTATGCGCAACAAAAACCTGCGCCGCCGTGACTCTTCGGTGACAAGTGTGTTACTTGGGACAGTTCAACGTGGCGCAGATCACCAAAGACGGCATGAAATTCTGGCACAAAATCGCCAAAATAGACCAGAGCGTTATTTGACATGTGCCAGATCTCGTATAAAGCGATGAAAGACCGATTGATTGCGCGATTCGCTCTGTCTCTACAAGCGCGACTGGAGCAACTGCTGAGCTCGTGCGACCTGGGAGATTTCCGCCCGACTCATCTGCTTGCCCGGATGAATGAAGTTGCCACTGGACTGAATGTTGTTGGTAATCTCATGAAGATGCACTTCCTACAACGGATGCCGGCCAACGTGAGAGCAGTTTTGGCGATCAGCGATAGCAGCCTGCTGAAACTAGCTGAAATGGCTGACAAAAAGATTGATTCCTCGAATAGAAACATTGCTGCCATTTCGCGAAAACGCAAACAATAGATGCGGGATGCTTAGTATTACGTTTACTCTTACTGTGAATGCATCACCCCTATGAGGGGATCGCAGAAGATCATGTCCTTCATCGTCCCGGGCAGAGAAGTGAAGAACAGTGTTGAGTATTGTGTTGTCTATTGATGTGATTGCATATGGTATGAGTTTTTGTTTGTTCTTCGTGGCGAAGAATGAACTAAAATTTCTAAGTGAAAAGGATTAGTGGCGTTTGCTCCCTAGAGGGGTGATAACTACTTTTCTTAGGTTTTTTTTTGCATGGAAAAGAGATCGATTGTACGCGAAGGTTAATTCCGATAAATCAAATCGATTGTTCGATCAATTATAGGTGACTCCCAGATCGACAATGTATAGTATCATATTAAGGATCGGTATATTCACCTAACTCCATTCATATTCACTCCTTTTTGTGGGAAGCCATGCGCAAATTGCTTGGCATGGATATTCGTTGCCAGTAGCGGAGCCAGGATCCTGATAATGGGGGGGGGCGATTATTTGGCGTATCCAGTGTTATAGTAATTTGGACAAGAGACATATTAAAAGAGCTTAAGGTGAATATATATCGAAGCCATACCTCAAATTTTCAAGAATATAAATCTGAGGAACCAAAAGATGGATTGAGCTGAAAAGTAGATTGATTGGTGATCGGCTGGTGGTGACCAATCGATCAACTTTTCAGCGTAAACCAACCCTCGGTTCTTCAGATTTGTGCTTTTGAAAATTCGAAGTGTGGCTTCGTTATATATTCACCTTAAATCATGGGAAAGTTAGTTAGTTAGGTAATTTATTTTCGACACTTTACACATTAGTGTGCATTCATGTCGGTAAATCATGGGAAAGGGATTCGGTTCATAATTTGGCGGCGGCACAATGTTGGTCATAGTCATTAGTTGGTACAAATTGTGCTTTTTAAATACTATCGCATCATGGCGGCGCTTACTTAAGACGTTTAACATTCCGACTTGTTTTTTTACATATCCAAAAATTAATCTCTGTGTATAAGAAAATCGCCCTCAATGTTGATCAAGAGTTTCATAGACTATTTCGCGCAAACAGTAAACTTTTTGCAAAATCATATTTTTGCGTTTTAATAGACTGACATTTGTTGATATTAAACCAAGTTTCGAAACTTTCCAAATTAATGTTATTTTCGATCGCGTCACTAAAATATTTTTTATTATATTCAACAATGTTTCATATCAGTGCATTCAGGAGATTTCATATTTCAATATGCATTTGGCAATTTGGTTGTTTAGTGAATAACATATTGCTATTTTCTATATTGCCATATCGATAGAGCTCATATTTCTGAGTATAACGTAATTTTATTGAGTTCCAATACCTTTGTTTTGATGGTTAAATTAACAAAACAATTTTAATTTCTGTGGATAGAATGACAGTTCAATCAATAAAATGATAGTTCAGCCCAACAAAAAAAATTCTCCATACAAACGTTAAATGCATTTTAAAAATACTTCCCAGACTCCGAAAGTTATAAAATTTTGGATTTCGACTATTTTTGGGCGGAGATTCCAGTTCTAAAATAATCCGGCTACCCCTGAAGTACCCAATCTATTTGCCATATATATATATATATATATATATATATATATATATATATATATATATATATATATATATATATATATATATATATATATATATATATATATATATATATATATATATATATATATATATATATATATATATATATATATGTATATATATATATATATATATATATATATATATATATATATATATATATATATATATATATACATATATAACACGTGGAAAGTTCTACGCGCGCGTAGAACCCACGTGACGCGTGTGGAACGAACCATCATCACCGCTGGCTGCAGTTCGACGAGACTCGATGATGATGATGACGATGGCTACGGCGACGGCATTCGATGCAGCACTCACGGTTGGTTCTCACCGCACTCACTCTCTCGCTGCTGCTCGCTGATGTTCCGTCAGCTCGGGTGAGTGTTTGTTTATCTTGTCGGTGGTCGATGATGACTCGGATGCGTTGGTTGGTGTCGGATGCGCAGCTGACCATGCTGCCGCCGTCGTTTGGAGCGTATGTCCGCGAACAAGCATTGTGCCACTCGCAGTGTTACATTTGAACGCGATCAATTTGCGTTGAAGTTCAAAAACGGCACGCTACGATCAAACATATTTGAACATTGTTCAGTTCAAAATTTGGAACGCACGTGAGCTCGAAAGTAAACGCAACTTGAGCAAGAACTGCACCCGCAGAATGCCAACATGCCAACATGGTACCCTGGTACCTGGTAAACTGAAATGGTCATGTTTCTACCATTTTTTCACCGATTCTAGCAATCTTGGGTCGATTCGATTCAGAAACTCACCCTCAATTGAGAGGGGGAACCGATTCGGTCACAGTGGATTACCGGAAAATCCGGATTTCACTGTATGCCCGATGCCAAAATATCCCACTTCATTGTGGCGCATAGTTTTGCGCAACAACGCATGTATGCAGATGCGTCACAAAGTCCTAGGGTAGTACCTTGGTCAGAACGCACATAAGATTTGATAACACATCCAAGCTCAGTTCATTTTTGGCTCGGGTTTAGTTCAATTGCAACACTGGTGCCAGTAGAAGGGGCTCCAAATAAGTAAGAGAAGAAAAGGCCGGGAAATTCCGGGAATAAATAATGTTACATACCTACACTTAACGTGACGTGATGTGAGTTTTTATATACGACAGTGCGAATATTCCCTACCCGCGAAGAACTGGTCAAGAAACATGCCCACCCTGAGCTGTTGTTTTAGGAGCCTCAGGAAGGCTCCCCTCTGAATTAGTTGGCAGATACAAGTGAAAGAATGAGTATCCTCTAAAAGAATAAAGAACTCACTATTTGCTTAGAATACTCGTTTTCGACGTTTTGTCCTTTCGACGTTTTGTCCCTTTCGACGTTTTGGCATTCGACCTTTTGGCATTCGACGTTTTGGCATTCGACGTTTTGTCTTTCGACGTTTTTTCCCTAAGCCCAATTTTGTAAGGAATCCATAGAAGGTTTTCTCAAAAAAATCTCTGGAGAGATTTCTGAAAGAATCCCTGGAAAAATTTCTAAAGGAAACTTTGGTGGAAATGTATTATGAATCTCGAAAAAAATAAAGGGAACTCAGAAGGATGTTCTGAAGAAATTCTTCATGAAATTTCTGGAGGTATTCTGAACTTTGGAATTTCTGAAAGAAATTACTTGAACTATGTTTGAAGTAATCCGTGAATGATTGTCCAAAAGAATCTCAGGAGAGATTTTTGAAAGAATCCATGGAGCATTTTTTCGGAAGCTTATGGAGCTCTGGAGGAATTTGTGTAGCAGTTCATGGATAATTTTTAAAAGAATCCCCGGAGATCCTTCTGAAGGAATCCGTGGAAGATTTTTTGAAAGAAATTATTAGAGGATTTTCTAAAGCAATCCATGGAAAAATTTCGAATGGAATCCATGGTAGGATTTATGGCAGAGTTTTTTGTTTTTTTTAGTTCTTAATTTTTGGATGAATCTTTTGGGAATTTCAGAGAAATTTCTGAATGAATTTATGGATTTACTTAAGGAATCCCTGAAATAATTCTTAAGTGCTTGTAGTTCTGTTGCGATACAATTGCGTGACTCTACATTCGTCTAAGTGAGAACAAAGTTTTCTGTCAGATTGAGAAATAGAAGATACCTATGTGAAGAAGAATAAAAAGAATTGGATTGAAATAGTAGAATAGCTTGTGAGAAAGTTTAGGAAGTTGTTAGAGAATTAATACTCATATATTCCAAGTAAGTAGTGCAATTTGTAAATTAAGCAGGTTTTCTACATCTACTCTTCAAATTACGATAGCAGACACTAACAGATCCGGTGAAGCCGAAGCCTAGAGACGTCTTCCTGGAAATCCCGAGGACTGGCCCATCTTTATCAGCTGCTACAGAAACTCTACTGAAGCATGCGGATTCACGGATGTAAAGAACCTTATAAGGTTGCAGCGGTGCCTTCGTGGACCTGCCCGTCAAGCCGTATGTAGTAAACTGCTGCTCCCAGACTGTGTAACTCAAGTGATCGAAACACTGGAATTGCTCTACGGTAGACCAGAGTTATTGCTTTTCACTCTGATCTCTCAAATACACGACACACCAGCACCGAAGGATGACGATCTCAATTCGTTGATTGTGTACGGCTTAGCGGTTCAGAATTTGGCTGACCATATGATCGCTGCTGGATTGAGATCTCATCTGAATAATCCATGCCTGCTTCAGGAGTTGGTAAACAAATTGCCAACACATTTAAAGCTGAAATGGGCTACTCACAAAGGAAAATACAACGACATAACCATTGCTGCCTTTAGCAGTTTCATGGCTGAGTTGGTAACAGCAGCAAGCCAAGTTACGTCCACTATCGTCCGTGATCAAAACAAGCACCGAGACGAGCACAACGACGAGAGTAATGATGAGGTTGAATCCAGTCGATCGTATCCCAACGTCAGTCGCCGACAAAACCGTAAGCGATGTTATATATGTGGTGAATGCAATCATCGGACTTCCAATTGTGGGAGACTCTCTTCAATGCATGTAGGAGAACGCTGGGAACTCATCAATGAAAATAAAATGTGCCCTTGTTGCCTGAATCGTTACTTGCCGTGGCCGTGTAAAACTGTAAAAAACTGCGGTGTTAATGGGTGCCAGATGAAACACCACCCATTGCTTCATTCTGCAAATGATATGCAATCTACAAGTGGATGTTCTGTCGACACAGGTGCCGGTCAGCATACTTGGCTTAAATATATCCCAATTAAATTAAATGGAAAATCAAAAAGTGTTGACACGATCGCGTTTATAGATGAAGGATAGTCGGAAACTTTGTTAGAAAGTGAGCTTGCAGAAGAACTTGAGCTCGATGGACATGTAAACAGATTATGTCTTAAATGGATTGATGGTTCGGTGAAGACCGTTATAACGAAATCCACAACATTAGGAATTTCCGATGTTAGTGTAGGTAGTAAAGATCAACTCATGTTGAGGGATGTGCATACAGTTAGTAATCTTGATCTGCCGGTGCAACAGATTGATGCATCGCTTTTGAGTGGCAACCATCTGCGAGGTTTGTCCCAATTTAGGTACGAAAAAGTAAGACCAAGGTTATTGATAGGGCTGTCTAATGCACACTTAGTAGCACCGTCAGTAGTGCGCATAGGAAACTCCAATGAACTTATTGCCTTTAAATGCGCTTTAGGGTGGTGCGTATATGGAAATACAAGGACGCAATAATCGCTGAGAGTTTGTAAAACATTCATGAACATGATTGTGTTCGAGGGGAGAATGTTGCGATACAATTGCGTGACTCTACATTCGTCTAAGTGAGAACAAAGTTTTCTGTCAGATTGAGAAATAGAAGATACCTATGTGAAGAAGAATAAAAAGAATTGGATTGAAATAGTAGGATAGCTTGTGAGAAAGTTTAGGAAGTTGTGCAATTTGTAAATTAAGCAGGAATTTCTACATCTACTCTTCAAATTACGATAGCAGACACTAACAGATCCGGTGAAGCCGAAGCCTAGAGACGTCTGCCGAAACAAGAGTAAGGGCTGCAGTGGAGGTCATACTGAAAAATTGTAATGAATTTAATATGAAGTGCAAGACAAATGATACTAATAAATCATATATTTTTAGCTTTAGCTTATCGACCAAAAGATCGACTTTTAGATTCGCTGAAAGAAGTTCAGCAATTGACCCTGCCCCCTTCCCTTCGGCAACAAGTTCATCGATTGGTTTTCGGCGATGAACTACAAGTACATCAAATCGCGGCGATTAAAACAATAATAACATCAGAAATAATTCTTAAAGAAATTCGCAGAGAAATCTCAAAAGGGATCCCTGGCATAATTTCCTATGATTTCATGGAATACTTTCTAAATTCGTGAATGGTTTTCTAAATGAATCCTTCGAGAAATTTATGGAGAACACACTTAATTCAGATTGCCGGGATATCAGCATTTTTCCATTCTTTTGCCGAGATTTGCACAGCCGAGTAATCAGCAAACAACAATTTTGCTGAGATCTCAGCAATTTTGACAGTTCATTGCTGAGCTTCGGCAATCGTTTTGCTGAGAGTCAGCTAACAAATGTCACTTTTTGCTGGGATATCAGCTGATAGTTTTACTGAGCAGACGGCTGTGCGCGTTTTTGCCGAGCCCGCAAATCTGTTTTGAGTGTGAAAGCTCTCGAAAAATTTGTGAAGGAATTCTGATGAAGTTTATGGAGGAATTTTTCTAAAATAAACCGTTAAGAATTTTTTGCAGTTTCTTATTGAATTTCCAAAGAAATCTCCGAATGATTGCTTGATAGATTTCATGGAACCATTATTGAAGGAATCCCTTGAGGAATCCCTGAAAGCATTTTCAAAGGAATCCGTGAAAGAATTTCTGAAGAAATATCTAGAAGAATTTCTGAAAACATCGGAGGACGAATTTTTGAAATAAACCCAGGGAGTAGTCCCAATATCACAGAGATTTTTTATTTTGCAAATATGAGGGCGTAAAAATTATCAATTATCAAATAGGCGATTTTCTTATACTCAGGAGAAGCAATTTCCAATATCATAAAGAATATACTTTTACGTATGGAGGCACAAAAGTTGTAATATTTATTCACATCAATAATTACTCAAAGTATGTGAGGGCGCAGAATAGTTCGAAAAATCATTTTATTAAATTCAAGAAGGCGGAATAAAATGTTTCTTCATACTGAAAAAAAAAAGATTTCTCTTACAATATGGGCAAAATAAAGCAAAATATTTTGAAAAATGACCGTGTAACTTTTCCTAAATTTATGAGGGCGCTCAAAATTTCGAGAAAATTCACAGCTCTTCCAAAATCACAAAGGATTTTTTCTTTCCCCAATGGGGCGCAACAAAAATATCAAAAAGGAAATTTTTCTCATGTGGACACAGAATTATCAATCAAATAGGCGATTTTCTTGCAGCAACAAGAAGGAAAGAAACATTCTTTAAAAAAAAGTACAGGCGGCTTTCTAACATTAAATAGGAAGTAGGTAAGGTATAGTGATAATATTGATAATGATAAATGGAGAAGTTGCTCCACAAAGGCTTTTTGTGTTTATAAGAGAACAAAAAATAAATAAATAAATCTTGAGTAAAATTATGTTTGGACGACAGGATTGGTTATCTTTTTACAAGAGGCATATTTTCATTCTTGGCTATTTTTTTTATTTTTTCTGACGAGCTGGTTACTCAGTGATTAGCTTGGTGTAAACTCTATGACACCACTGGTAATGCAAACAATGTTTGTTTCTTATATACTAAACTAGCTGTACCCGGCAAACTTTGTCTTGCCTACTGCGTTTTTTGACGTTTCAAGTTTCTTGCCAAGACCAAGTCCCCGGTCAAAATGTATGGAAGATCGATTTTCACAAACTCTCAATTTCTCCATGTTTTTTGCCTCATAAACCTACCTTGGGAGAAAACTAACAGAACAAAACTAAGACGACCAAAATCGGACCTTCCGTTCGCAAGTTATGCCACTGCATTATATATATATATATATATATATATATATATATATATATATATATATATATATATATATATATATATATATATATATATAAATCGGACCTTCCGTTCGCAAGTTATGCCACTGCATTTATATATATATATATATATATATATATATATATGCAGTGGCATAACTTGCGAACGGAAGGTCCGATTTTGGTCGTCTTAGTTTTGTTCTGTTAGTTTTCTCCCAAGGTAGGTTTATGAGGCAAAAAACATGGAGAAATTGAGAGTTTGTGAAAATCGATCTTCCATACATTTTGACCGGGGACTTGGTCTTGGCAAGAAACTTGAAACGTCAAAAAACGCAGTAGGCAAGACAAAGTTTGCCGGGTACAGCTAGTTTAGTATATAAGAAACAAACATTGTTTGCATTACCAGTGGTGTCATAGAGTTTACACCAAGCTAATCACTGAGTAACCAGCTCGTCAGAAAAAATAAAAAAAATAGCCAAGAATGAAAATATGCCTCTTGTAAAAAGATAACCAATCCTGTCGTCCAAACATAATTTTACTCAAGATTTATTTATTTATTTTTTGTTCTCTTATAAACACAAAAAGCCTTTGTGGAGCAACTTCTCCATTTATCATTATCAATATTATCACTATACCTTACCTACTTCCTATTTAATGTTAGAAAGCCGCCTGTACTTTTTTTTAAAGAATGTTTCTTTCCTTCTTGTTGCTGCAAGAAAATCGCCTATTTGATTGATAATTCTGTGTCCACATGAGAAAAATTTCCTTTTTGATATTTTTGTTGCGCCCCATTGGGGAAAGAAAAAATCCTTTGTGATTTTGGAAGAGCTGTGAATTTTCTCGAAATTTTGAGCGCCCTCATAAATTTAGGAAAAGTTACACGGTCATTTTTCAAAATATTTTGCTTTATTTTGCCCATATTGTAAGAGAAATCTTTTTTTTTTCAGTATGAAGAAACATTTTATTCCGCCTTCTTGAATTTAATAAAATGATTTTTCGAACTATTCTGCGCCCTCACATACTTTGAGTAATTATTGATGTGAATAAATATTACAACTTTTGTGCCTCCATACGTAAAAGTATATTCTTTATGATATTGGAAATTGCTTCTCCTGAGTATAAGAAAATCGCCTATTTGATAATTGATAATTTTTACGCCCTCATATTTGCAAAATAAAAAATCTCTGTGATATTGGGACTACTCCCTGGGTTTATTTCAAAAATTCGTCCTCCGATGTTTTCAGAAATTCTTCTAGATATTTCTTCAGAAATTCTTTCACGGATTCCTTTGAAAATGCTTTCAGGGATTCCTCAAGGGATTCCTTCAATAATGGTTCCATGAAATCTATCAAGCAATCATTCGGAGATTTCTTTGGAAATTCAATAAGAAACTGCAAAAAATTCTTAACGGTTTATTTTAGAAAAATTCCTCCATAAACTTCATCAGAATTCCTTCACAAATTTTTCGAGAGCTTTCACACTCAAAACAGATTTGCGGGCTCGGCAAAAACGCGCACAGCCGTCTGCTCAGTAAAACTATCAGCTGATATCCCAGCAAAAAGTGACATTTGTTAGCTGACTCTCAGCAAAACGATTGCCGAAGCTCAGCAATGAACTGTCAAAATTGCTGAGATCTCAGCAAAATTGTTGTTTGCTGATTACTCGGCTGTGCAAATCTCGGCAAAAGAATGGAAAAATGCTGATATCCCGGCAATCTGAATTAAGTGTGTTCTCCATAAATTTCTCGAAGGATTCATTTAGAAAACCATTCACGAATTTCTTCAAAAATTCCTTCTTTGATTTCTTCTGAAAATTTTACATGGTTTTTTTTCAGAAATTCCTCCAGTAATTCCTTTAGAAAGTATTCCATGAAATCATAGGAAATTATGCCAGGGATCCCTTTTGAGATTTCTCTGCGAATTTCTTTAAGAATTATTTCTGATGTTATTATTGTTTTAATCGCCGCGATTTGATGTACTTGTAGTTCATCGCCGAAAACCAATCGATGAACTTGTTGCCGAAGGGAAGGGGGCAGGGTCAAATGCTGAACTTCTTTCAGCGAATCTAAAAGTCGATCTTTTGGTCGATAAGCTAAAGCTAAAAATATATAATTTATTAGTATCATTTGTCTTGCACTTCATATTAAATTCATTACAATTTTTCAGTATGACCTCCACTGCAGCCCTTACTCTTGTTTCGGCAGACGTCTCTAGGCTTCGGCTTCACCGGATCTGTTAGTGTCTGCTATCGTAATTTGAAGAGTAGATGTAGAAATTCCTGCTTAATTTACAAATTGCACAACTTCCTAAACTTTCTCACAAGCTATCCTACTATTTCAATCCAATTCTTTTTATTCTTCTTCACATAGGTATCTTCTATTTCTCAATCTGACAGAAAACTTTGTTCTCACTTAGACGAATGTAGAGTCACGCAATTGTATCGCAACATTCTCCCCTCGTAACACAATCATGTTCATGAATGTTTTACAAACTCTCAGCGATTATTGCGTCCTTGTATTTCCATATACGCACCACCCTAAAGCGCATTTAAAGGCAATAAGTTCATTGGAGTTTCCTATGCGCACTACTGACGGTGCTACTAAGTGTGCATTAGACAGCCCTATCAATAACCTTGGTCTTACTTTTTCGTACCTAAATTGGGACAAACCTCGCAGATGGTTGCCACTCAAAAGCGATGCATCAATCTGTTGCACCGGCAGATCAAGATTACTAACTGTATGCACATCCCTCAACATGAGTTGATCTTTACTACCTACACTAACATCGGAAATTCCTAATGTTGTGGATTTCGTTATAACGGTCTTCACCGAACCATCAATCCATTTAAGACATAATCTGTTTACATGTCCATCGAGCTCAAGTTCTTCTGCAAGCTCACTTTCTAACAAAGTTTCCGACTATCCTTCATCTATAAACGCGATCGTGTCAACACTTTTTGATTTTCCATTTAATTTAATTGGGATATATTTAAGCCAAGTATGCTGACTGGCACCTGTGTCGACAGAACATCCACTTGTAGATTGCATATCATTTGCAGAATGAAGCAATGGGTGGTGTTTCATCTGGCACCCATTAACACCGCAGTTTTTTACAGTTTTACACGGCCACGGCAAGTAACGATTCAGGCAACAAGGGCACATTTTATTTTCATTGATGAGTTCCCAGCGTTCTCCTACATGCATTGAAGAGAGTCTCCCACAATTGGAAGTCCGATGATTGCATTCACCACATATATAACATCGCTTACGGTTTTGTCGGCGACTGACGTTGGGATACGATCGACTGGATTCAACCTCATCATTACTCTCGTCGTTGTGCTCGTCTCGGTGCTTGTTTTGATCACGGACGATAGTGGACGTAACTTGGCTTGCTGCTGTTACCAACTCAGCCATGAAACTGCTAAAGGCAGCAATGGTTATGTCGTTGTATTTTCCTTTGTGAGTAGCCCATTTCAGCTTTAAATGTGTTGGCAATTTGTTTACCAACTCCTGAAGCAGGCATGGATTATTCAGATGAGATCTCAATCCAGCAGCGATCATATGGTCAGCCAAATTCTGAACCGCTAAGCCGTACACAATCAACGAATTGAGATCGTCATCCTTCGGTGCTGGTGTGTCGTGTATTTGAGAGATCAGAGTGAAAAGCAATAACTCTGGTCTACCGTAGAGCAATTCCAGTGTTTCGATCACTTGAGTTACACAGTCTGGGAGCAGCAGTTTACTACATACGGCTTGACGGGCAGGTCCACGAAGGCACCGCTGCAACCTTATAAGGTTCTCTACATCCGTGAATCCGCATGCTTCAGTAGAGTTTCTGTAGCAGCTGATAAAGATGGGCCAGTCCTCGGGATTTCCAGGAAGACGTCTCTAGGCTTCGGCTTCACCGGATCTGTTAGTGTCTGCTATCGTAATTTGAAGAGTAGATGTAGAAAACCTGCTTAATTTACAAATTGCACTACTTACTTGGAATATATGAGTATTAATTCTCTAACAACTTCCTAAACTTTCTCACAAGCTATTCTACTATTTCAATCCAATTCTTTTTATTCTTCTTCACATAGGTATCTTCTATTTCTCAATCTGACAGAAAACTTTGTTCTCACTTAGACGAATGTAGAGTCACGCAATTGTATCGCAACAGAACTACAAGCACTTAAGAATTATTTCAGGGATTCCTTAAGTAAATCCATAAATTCATTCAGAAATTTCTCTGAAATTCCCAAAAGATTCATCCAAAAATTAAGAACTAAAAAAAAACAAAAAACTCTGCCATAAATCCTACCATGGATTCCATTCGAAATTTTTCCATGGATTGCTTTAGAAAATCCTCTAATAATTTCTTTCAAAAAATCTTCCACGGATTCCTTCAGAAGGATCTCCGGGGATTCTTTTAAAAATTATCCATGAACTGCTACACAAATTCCTCCAGAGCTCCATAAGCTTCCGAAAAAATGCTCCATGGATTCTTTCAAAAATCTCTCCTGAGATTCTTTTGGACAATCATTCACGGATTACTTCAAACATAGTTCAAGTAATTTCTTTCAGAAATTCCAAAGTTCAGAATACCTCCAGAAATTTCATGAAGAATTTCTTCAGTACATCCTTCTGAGTTCCCTTTATTTTTTTCGAGATTCATAATACATTTCCACCAAAGTTTCCTTTAGAAATTTTTCCAGGGATTCTTTCAGAAATCTCTCCAGAGATTTTTTTGAGAAAACCTTCTATGGATTCCTTACAAAATTGGGCTTAGGGAAAAAACGTCGAAAGACAAAACGTCGAATGCCAAAACGTCGAATGCCAAAAGGTCGAATGCCAAAACGTCGAAAGGGACAAGAACGTCGAAAGGACAAAACGTCGACAACGAGTATTCTAAGCAAATAGTGAGTTCTTTATTCTTTTAGAGGATACTCATTCTTTCACTTGTATCTGCCAACTAATTCAGAGGGGAGCCTTCCTGAGGCTCCTAAAACAACAGCTCAGGGTGGGCATGTTTCTTGACCAGTTCTTCGCGGGTAGGGAATATTCGCACTGTCGTATATAAAAACTCACATCACGTCACGTTAAGTGTAGGTATGTAACATTATTTATTCCCGGAATTTCCCGGCCTTTTCTTCTCTTACTTATTTGGAGCCCCTTCTACTGGCACCAGTGTTGCAATTGAACTAAACCCGAGCCAAAAATGAACTGAGCTTGGATGTGTTATCAAATCTTATGTGCGTTCTGACCAAGGTACTGCCCTAGGACTTTGTGACGCATCTGCATACATGCGTTGTTGCGCAAAACTATGCGCCACAATGAAGTGGGATATTTTGGCATCGGGCATACAGTGAAATCCGGATTTTCCGGTAATCCACTGTGACCGAATCGGTTCCCCCTCTCAATTGAGGGTGAGTTTCTGAATCGAATCGACCCAAGATTGCTAGAATCGGTGAAAAAATGGTAGAAACATGACCATTTCAGTTTACCAGGTACCAGGGTACCATGTTGGCATGTTGGCATTCTGCGGGTGCAGTTCTTGCTCAAGTTGCGTTTACTTTCGAGCTCACGTGCGTTCCAAATTTTGAACTGAACAATGTTCAAATATGTTTGATCGTAGCGTGCCGTTTTTGAACTTCAACGCAAATTGATCGCGTTCAAATGTAACACTGCGAGTGGCACAATGCTTGTTCGCGGACATACGCTCCAAACGACGGCGGCAGCATGGTCAGCTGCGCATCCGACACCAACCAACGCATCCGAGTCATCATCGACCACCGACAAGATAAACAAACACTCACCCGAGCTGACGGAACATCAGCGAGCAGCAGCGAGAGAGTGAGTGCGGTGAGAACCAACCGTGAGTGCTGCATCGAATGCCGTCGCCGTAGCCACCGTCATCATCATCATCGAGTCTCGTCGAACTGCAGCCAGCGGTGATGATGGTTCGTTCCACACGCGTCACGTGGGTTCTACGCGCGCGTAGAACTTTCCACGTGTTTCCCGAGCCAGGGGATCACCGCTATATAAACGCGACACGTTTGCGGTAGCAGTTCACTTTGAATTTTGAAGTGATCGATGAGCGTTCGCGTGGCTCGAACAACGCGAAGTGAAATTACCCAAATGTAAATAGTGACAGTTAGAGAATAAAGTAGTGAAAGTGTTAAAGTGATTAAGTGTTTCCCTCCCTATCCGAAATCCCTGTTCTCTATCTGCCGTGCCAAGAACAGTCCAGTGCTTTCGCCTAAAATTTCTTGTGTCCATTGCCGAACACAATTTGGTCCTTCGAGCCGGATAAGGATCCGGTAGTGTGTAAAAGCGTTCCGCGTGGCTTGAACAACGCGGTAGTGTGTTGTCTAAAAAGCGTTCCTCGTGGCTTCGACAGCGCGGCAGTGCAGTGAAGAGCGTGGACGTGGCTTCGACAGCGTCCGTATCCGTGTCGGTCCGCGAGTGTAAACCGTCGTCGCGTAGTGATTTCATCCGTCGTTCCGGAATTCGCGTGTTACTAATTCCATCCGGTCCGACAAGCGCGTCGATTTTCGTAGTACCACAGTGAATCCGCCGTCGCGTAGTGCTACCTTCCCGTCGCTCCGGGCATTTTGTGAAGTGCTCCACCCGTTGTGACAAGCGCGTCGGTTCCCAGCCCATAAGTGATTGATTTAAACGTCGCATAGTGTTTGCGTCCGTTATTCCGGAGTCCGCCCATTTACTGCGACAAAGGCGTCGTAATTCCTGTACGCATTCTGTGTTGCTGACCCGTGAGAAATTCTGCATCAGAATGCCACCCAAACGAACACCGGTGAAGAAGGTTCCTGAATCTGCCGAGTGTGAGGACCAGCTTGGGGCGCTAGTTCACAACCGTGGATTAGCACAACGCAACGTGAATCGAATCCTAACCACCCTCAAGCAGGCCGAAGAGAATGGAAGCAAGCCAAGCCCAGCCCAAGTGAAGGTTTTTCAACGGAGTGTTGAGACCGAAAAGGCTGAGTTTATCAGGTTGCACCAGGAGATTGTTGCCCAGTCCTCAGCCGACAAGCGCGATGAGCAAGATGAGCACTACCTGCGGTTCATGTACCTGTACGAGGAGGTATCCGTGCTGCTTGAGAGTTTTACCGAGAAGTTGACTGTGCCGCCAACTCAGCAGCCACCTTGTGTCACCACCAATCAACAGCCATGTTCCAGGATCTGATGCAGCGTTCATCAGATTCAGACGCCGTAAAATTGTACCACCTCGAGAACTACTTGAAAGGAGATGCCGCTGGTGTGATCGATCTGGAGACGTTGCAGGATAACGATTACAAGCGCGCATTGGACATCCTAGAGGAGAGGTTTGGCAACAAGCGGCTTATTTTGGAATCTCACATCCTGGGCCTGTTAAACCTAAAACAGATGACAAGGAGATCGTCGAAAGAACTTCGGAGCCTCATCGAAGAGTGCACTCGCCATGTGGATAATCTCATAAGGCTCGGTCAACCACTTTCAGGGATGTCAAAGCTGATCGTGGTGACCGTGTTGAGTCGTGCGTTGGATGGTCAGACCCGTGAGCTGTGGGAAGCTTCAATGGACCAGACGGAGCTTCCAGACTACGGACAGACCATCGAATTCCTAAAGCAACGATGCATTATTCTAGAGAGATGCGAGAATAGTGCACCCACCGTGTCCCCGAACATCAGAGTCTCCAACCAGAAGCCGCCTGCATCCAAGTTCGTGCCTTCCAAGACGTCACATGCAGCGTTAGTAGTGTCGAAGTATGTGTGCGACTTCTGCGCCGGACAGCATCCAAATTTTAGGTGTTCCTTGTTCCAGAAGCTGTCCGTGGATCAGCGCCATACCAGAGTGAAGGAGCTAAATTTATGCTTCAATTGCCCAAGAAAGGGCCATCGTAGTTTGGCATGTCCTAATGCCAAGTCATGTATGAAGTGCTCTAAAAGGCATCACACGTTGCTTCATTTCGGAAGAGGACTCAAGCAACGCGCGCTCATACACAGAAACCTTCCGAAGCCAACCCAGTACCCATAGCGATTCAGCACCCTGTGAAGTCATCGTGTTCCAGCAAAGTTTCTCCATCAACCAAACATGTATTCCTGATGACGGCGATGGTTAACCTAACTTCGAATAACGGTCAAGTTCATCGTGTGCGTGCTCTATTGGACTCCGGATCACAGATCAACCTCATCGCCGACTCAGTAGTGCAAAGGATGAAGCTTCTGAAGTTTCCTGCGAACGTTCCAGTTGTTGGAGTCAATGGTACTAGATCCCAACTGCATCACAAGGTGGTGGTGCAAATGAGATCAAATTGTAGCGATTTTACCACCAACCTCGGCTGTTACACAGTTCCAAAGGTGACGGATACAACCCCAGCGGTACGTGTGAGTATTGATTCCTGGAGAATACCACCCGGTATTCTGCTCGCAGATGATTCTTTCCATCGTCCCAGCGAGATAGAAATGCTGATTGGAGCTGAACTGTTTGCGGAGATTTTGAAGCAAGGTCGGATCAAGCTTTCTGATCGCCTTCCATCCCTAGTCGAAACAGAGTTTGGGTGGACAGTGACCGGCCCGTACGATGATCAGGAAAGTGACAGCCCAGTATGTGCCAATCTAGTAAACAAACTACCAGGCAAGGACATGCAACCAATGCCGGTTGAGAAGTCGACGAAGAGCGCCTTAGTAAGGACATCGCGTCAGCAACAACCAACGATCATTGGAATTGGATCTGCGTTCCAACGGGCGGGAGTATGTTCGCGAACATACGCTCCAAACGACGGTGGCAGCATGGTCAGCTGCGCATCCGACACCAACCAACGCATCCGAGTCATCATCGACCACCGACAAGATAAACAAACACTCACCCGAGCTGACGGAACATCAGCGAGCAGCAGCGAGAGAGTGAGTGCGGTGAGAACCAACCGTGAGTGCTGCATCGAATGCCGTCGCCGTAGCCACCGTCATCATCATCATCGAGTCTCGTCGAACTGCAGCCAGCGGTGATGATGGTTCGTTCCACACGCGTCACGTGGGTTCTACGCGCGCGTAGAACTTTCCACGTGTTTCCCGAGCCAGGGGAACACCGCTATATAAACGCGACACGTTTACGGTAGCAGTTCAGTTTGAATTTTGAAGTGATCGATGAGCGTTCGCGTGGCTCGAACAACGCGAACTGAAATTACCCAAATGTAAATAGTGGCAGTTAGAGAATAAAGTAGTGAAAGTGTTAAAGTGATTAAGTGTTTCCCTCCCTATCCGAAATCCCTGTTCTCTATCTGCCGTGCCAAGAACAGTCCAGTGCTTTCGCCTAAAATTTCTTGTGTCCATTGCCGAACAATGCTAGTGGCACCTTCCACAAATTTTCAGCATTACGCCATAACATCCTTCAGGGTGGCTACGATGGCGGCCTCTAGCTATCGTCGGCCGGATCTTTGGCACCTTTAGGGTGGCGATGGGGATTATCGGGCGCATTACTCCTTCAAGGGCGTCTGGTTTGGTTACGGCTGTCCTTCTCCGCAATTCATCCGGTATTCCAGAATATGGTACTAGCACAACAATGCCAAGTATTCACACAATAATCTTTACACAGCTGGTGGTTTCTACTCGGGTCTGAAGCATCACAGAGTGCAAAATGAATCATTGACCTTCAGCGCTTCGGCAGTAACCCGATTTAATGAGACATAATGAGTGTGTCCCCGTTAATTAGTTCGTCATCCTGCCATCTTGATGGATCTACCGTATTGCCACCCCTCTCAGGCTATCAGCAGGATTAAATCGATCCACACAAATCTCAAAAAAAAAATCTACACTGAACTGAGAACAGTTAAACACTTTTCGACGTTTTGTCCTTTCGACGTTTTGTCCCTTCGACGTTTTGTCCTTTCGACGTTTTGGCATTCGACGTTTTGGCATTCGACGTTTTGTCTTTCGACGTTTTGTCACCCATTCACAAAATTGCACTATGGATATCTTCAAAAATTACTCCAGGATTCTTTCATAAAAAATCAAAGGACCCTTTCCAAAATTGTTTTAGCTAAATGGAATCATTAAGAAATTTCTCCAGGGCTTCCTTCAGATATGCCCTTAAAAATTTCTTCAGAAATTTATCCAAGAATTTGTTTAGGAAATTTCCCATTCTGAAACTTTGCCTGGGATTCCTTCAGATAGAAGACTTTAGAAAAAATCCTTTAGAAAATCCCTAAGAAGGAATCAGAAGTTTGTCCAGCGAATCCAGAAGTATAAATTTTGTTTTATTATAGAGATTTCCAGCCCTAGGCTGGTTCATCTTCGCATTCTGAAGTTCTTTTGAAGATTGTTTCAGAAATTCTTTCAGCTAGCGGTTTTTTTTCCGAAAATATTCCGGTGATTCCTACAGGAACTCATACAGGATTGCTTCACCAACTCCTCCAGATATTTCCTTCAGGGGTTCATCCAGAAAAACGAACAAGAATTCCCGCAGAGATTCTTGCATTATTAACTCCAGCGATTCAAGCGGGAATTGATCCAGGGATTCCTGCAGAAATTCATACAGAGATTCTTGCATTCCAGTATTCCTCTGTATATTTCTTCTGAAATTCTTCCAGCGTTTCCTTCAAGGATACCTTTAGAAAACTTTCCACGGATTCAGAGAATTTCCAGAAATGGTTACTTGCCATTTCAACAGAAATTCAATTGGAAATTTTTCATGAGATTTTTCGGCTTTCTCCAGCAATATCAAAAAAATCCTCCTGGTACTCTATTGAAGGATTTCTTCAAGAACTCTTCTAGAGTTTCTCAATAAATTCTTCTTGGAGTTCCACCAAGCGTTTTCCAGGAAGTTTTCCTTGTTATTCCTTCAGAAATTTCTTCAGATATTCCTCCTGAGATTCATTCAGGACTTTTCCTGGAATTCCTTCAAAAATACCTTCAGGGATTTTTACTGGAATTAGACTGGACATTGTTTCAAAAATTACTTCATGCATTCTCTTAGTAATTCCTCCATGGATTCCTTTTGTAATTTCTTCAGGGATTTTTTCGGAAATATCTCCAGAGACTCTTTCAGTTTTTTAAGGATTTTTTTAGGAATATCAGTATAAGTTGTTCCTTGGATTTTTCTTCGTAAAATTCTCCTAGAAATACCTCCTAGAAATACCTTTAAAAATCCTGCGGAAATTCCTCCAAGAGTTCTTCCAGCATATCCTTGAGAAATTCCTTCAGGGATTCTTGTAGAAAACCCTACAATGGTTCTTGCTAAAATAGTTCCTGCGATTCCAACAGAAATATCTCCTGTGACTTATACAAAGATTCCTCCAGAGATGTTTTTTCAGCAGTTTATCCCGAAATTTCACAAAAAAATACTGGAGGAGTTCTAGAATTTCTTAAGGAATCCCGGTTAAGGATATTCTGAATCCATGAAAGAACTCCAGAAAATACCTGTGGAGATTCCTAGAAGAAGTTTTAGAAAAAAAATATGAAAGGACAAAAATTCTTGAAATAATCGTTGGGGGACCTGAAGGAATTCCCTGAGATATCTTTAAAGGAATTCCTAAAAAAATCATGATAAACTTCTGGAGAAATTCTGGAAATAATTCCAAGGAAACACTCTTGGTGGAGTTTATGAAGAAATTTCTGAAGATATTTTTTAAGGAATTTCTGGAGGAGTTTCCTCCAAAAAGGACATTTTTGATGGATTTCTGAAGAAATCCCTGGAGAAATTTCTGAAGTAGGGTATTGTACCATTTGGGCAGGTGTACCTATTTTGGGCACTTGCCGCTATAACTAAGTCAATTTCAAACCGATTGATTTGATTTTTTGTACAGAGTTAGATACTGTACGTGCCTAACTCTATACAGAATTTCAAATCAATCGGTTTGAAATTGACTTAGCTATAGCGGCAAGTGCCCAAAATAGGTACACCTGCCCAAATGGTACGAGACCCTAATTCCAGAAAGAACTTGTGGAAATGCTTTGAAGAATTTCTTGTACAATTTCTCTAGATATGAGTGAAAATCCTGCTGAAATTTTTGAACACAGAAGCCCTGGTGGAATTCTTCAAGGAATCGCTATGAAAATATCTGAAGGTAAAGAATATTTTGAAGGAAACTCTAAAAAATGCCTGGAAGAACTGAAGAACCCTCTGCAGGTACTCCTAGAAATATTCCTTGAACAAATGCCAAGGAATAAAGCTCTGTAAAAACTCCTGAAGATTTCCTGAAGAAAGGTCTGAATAAATCCTAAAATGAATTTATGAAGCAGTCTTTGAATGAATACCTAAAGAAACTTAGGAACAATCCCTCGAGGAACTGCTAGAAAAATAACTCGTGGAGGAATTTTGGAAGAAATGCCTGAGGAAATCTCTGGAGCAATTCTTGATGGTATCAATCCACTTCCCAACCATCCCGACCCACCCGAATACCTGAAAGAATCTCTGGAGAAAAAAAAATCTCCATAGAAAAATTCATACAGGAATCGCTGAAAGAATCTGTGATGGGTCTCCTGCAGAAATCTCTAGAGAAAGTTCTGATGGAATTTCTAGGTGTAATCCTACAAGAAACTGTAAAGAAATGTCTGCCGGAACGGCATTTTTGGGAGATCTCTGGAGGCATAACTGAAGGAATTCCTTGAGAAACCCCTTAAGGAATTCAAACAAGAATTAATCGAAGTAATTCTGGAGAAATTTCTAAGAAAAATTGCTGGAGGATACTTTAATAGAATCCCTGAAAGAATTTCTTCAGAAATTTAGGAAGTAATACATGTACTAATTTCTGAAGCAATCTTTGAAATAATTTCTTAAAAATTCCAGGAGGAATTCTTGGAGGAATAGGCTAAAAAATATAATTTTGACAATGGACATGTATGTAATTTGGACAGGCACTGTGCTTTATGTTTTGTTCCGAAGAACTAAAAATAACACATTCTTCAAACTATCGATAATTGGATCAATCAGATCCTTTCTATTGATTTAAGTTGAAGACACGATTAAAAATTAAGAATTTACTTCAAAATCTTCCCAACCTTTCTGAGGTGGCGACTCTTTAAGAATTGTCAAAACATCTGCGGCCCAATCAAATTTTTTTTTAAGAAAAACAATATGATTTAAATGAACGAAACCAAGTTCTTTTCGTACAGTGACGTTACCAGAAATTTAGGGATTGAGGGATTTTCGACGAACAATGATACTTTTTTTTATTCGACACTCACATTTCGTAAAGAATATGCCATGAATATTCAATTTGAGTTGAAGCTGAAAAATAGCGGCGCGGCCGAAATTTTTTTTCTTCTGAAGGCGTTTTATACTGAAAATTTGTTGTTCAAGTTGTGGCTTTTGGGGATGGCGGTATATAAAATTAAAAATTGGTATAATTTGCACAAAATAGAATAAAAATTTAACAATTTTTTGGTAACATCGCGGCCCCCTAGACTGGCTTCACGGCCCCCAGGGGGCCGCGGACCACCGGTTAGGAACCCGTGAACTAGATGATCAACTTACGGTACAAATTTGTGATTTTTTGATGCACTTAATGAAAAGTTACAAATAGTTGACCAGTTTTTTTTAAATATGAAAATGTTGCCTGTCCAGATAATTTCATTTTTCGCTGTATACCTATGTACGTTTGCGAAGTACTGAGTAAAACTCGGTGAATTTAGCTATCAAGAACCATTATCTGAGAAATAATATAATGCTTACAGTTCATAAACATTTGATCATGCTACGCATTCGCATAGTAAGTTCTGATTGATTGGATTTTGTAACACATTTTGAATACAACAGTTCAAACTAGATAAAAATTCAAGGGCATTGCATACTTTTAGGCACACGGAGACAAATTTCGTTCGTTTGAAACAAAAATATTCATGTTTATTCAGAAAACTGATAAAATATTTAAAACTAAAATATAAATTTTTAAAACAAACTCAATTACATATTGATTTCTCCAATACCCATTGAAGATCCCCCCGTTCCGCCGTCGAGAACATAAACAAAACTCTCAAGTTCCAGCTGCATCACCAAACAAGTTTTCCTCTTGCAAAAAAAGGCAAGTTTCACCAAAAGTTTCCACGAAATCCCATTGATTTCGGGAGCGTATGTTATCTACATGATGTTGGCATTGAAAGTGCCACGCGGGAAGTGGATTTTCTTAGAGAAGGAAATAATTTTGTAAATTTAATTGGAAAACTAATATTTCCATAGGGCCGACCTGCCACAAAAAAACAAAAATTTTTACATTTGTTTCTAACATAACCAGTCAGAAGATACTTGTTTGTTTCAAAAATGGATTGAATTTGCTTCAAATGTGACGTTCGATTTGCTCCAAACAGTTTTATTTTTGTTGCCAGAACAAATTAACAATTTATTTGAGTTTACCTGGAATATTTTTGATTTTACCATGCTTTTTTCTGCGTGCATTTATCGGTGTATGGGGGTATCTGTTCCAATTCGCAAAATTACTTTCAATTCGTAAAACACGCTTCGCTAAGAGATTCAGGGAGGTATTTGGATTTTACTATGCTTGATCTATGGAGAATAAGCGGCCATTCTTTAAAAAAATACTCAAGAAGCAGTTTTAGAGCAGATTGTTTGAAGGCGTTGATAAATGACAAAAATATCAACAATTTTTTTTGTCTAAAAAGTTTCATATAAACTTGATTTGCATCAAAATACCTCTGAGATGGCTCTTCATATGCATTATTTTTAACTACGTATGCTTTTTGCTTAACTGATTGACATAATCTATGTTATAAGATTCGAAATACAATACCTCCCGCACGATCAACGTTTTCCGCATTATCAAAGATATCCTGTTTTACGGTAGCCAAATGTTAGATGCAAGTTACATGATTTCGGACATCGATTTGTTTTCAATGTTGAACTATCGCCGAAGTAATTGTTAACCAATTGAAAGAAATATCCTAATTCGCAACTGGATTTTTTCTTTTCTTATTATTCAAGTGAAATGGTATTAACAGTGCATTGAAGAGTGAAAGAAATACAGTAGCATGATCGGTTTTATGATTTTGAGCGAAAAATCGTTTTTTATTTTTGGCACAATGCTGGTGAATGCTTCATCTGAAATGCAGCATGGCCTAGAGTGCAGCAAAAACCTGATAAGAAAACGCCAAATAGTAGGCAAAGTTCAACTCAAAAGAAATCATACTCCAACCTTAAAACGTCTGTTATAGTGTTCTCAATCAAATGCCAACGCGAAAGAATGAAACTGCTATTACCCTATGCAAAAGCGATCATGCTATCGCTAGAGAAACATGCCTTACCAGAATAAGTTCAAAAAACGTCTGAGTTCCTATACGTAAATATCTTCAGTTCAGTTCAGTGAAGTGAATTTTCTGAAACATTTTTTGGCGTATCTAGTGAAATTTGCTGGCGCCAAATTGATTCTATTTATTTTGTTAATTTTTCTGCAACATTTTTTGGCGTATCTAGTAAAATTTGCTGGCGCCAAATTGATTCTATTTATTTCGTTAATTTTTCTGAAACATTTTTTGGCGTATCTAGTGAAATTTGCTGGCGCCAAATTGATCCTATTTATTTTGTTAGTTATTCTGCAACATTTTTTGGCGTATCTAGTGAAATTTGCTGGCGTCAAATTGATTCTTTTTATTTTGTTAATTTTTCTGCAACCTTTTTTGGCGTATCTAGTGAAGTTTGCTGGCGCCAAATTGATTCTATTTATTTTGTTAATTTTTCTGCAACATTTTTTGGCGTATCTATTGAAATTTGCTGGCGCCAAATTGATTCTATTGTTTTGTTAATTTTTCTGAAACATTTTTTGGCGTATTTAAACGTAAATTTAGAGTTAGGGGGGTCAAGTGCCCCCTCTTGCCCTTCTTTGCCACCGCCAATGTTCCCTATTAACGCACATTCCTCAGAGATTCCTCGCCATGATAAGTAATCGCGATTTCCTTTCTCGTCATCCCTTAGGGCAGACCGAAGACGACGCTCATTGTCCTGTCTGTGTTCCGAAATCGATAATCCCCGCAAAATCAACTCATACTCCAACTCACACTCTTCCAAATGTGACGCATTCATACGATAAAGGTTCGCTGTAAACTTGGCCATATTGACCAGAGGTTTCTTCTCACGTCCCACTCTCAAAAAAAAAAAACTCCAAAAATAATTTTAAATAAAAGTAATTTTAAAAAAATACCCTAAATTCAGAAATATTACACGTTTCCAAAAAAGAAATTGAAACAAATTCTAACTAATTTAACCCGCCCCATGTTGGGCGCCAAAATGTAACCTAATTGCTTGGATTCGGGTCGAAAGTATCCGCGATCCACGTGTCTGGTTACCCGTAGCTAGTGACTTAAGCGCCACCTTCAACAGAAGGGCCACTAGCACTGTTTATTTCCGGCCAAAGACTCTTCTCTGAGGGCAGGTTGTTGTTCCCAATCACCGTAAATTCACTTAATCTCCCTTTCCAAACCCAACCAATCTTAAACCAATCAGAAAACCGAAGCTAGAACTGAGACCTAAAATACTATAAAATCATCGCACTTCATGATGATGATGATGATGATGATGATGATTGTGTACCCACCATCAGCGCAAGGATTACCTATGGCTGCAGAGTCATACCGGAACGGAATGATCTACCTGATGGTTTGTTGTAGCAGGGTAAGCTAAATTCACTGGAGACCTTCGGAAAACAACATGATAATTGTTATCTCGTGACAAAGTCTGGCCACCCCACGAACATTTGCCCGGAAACCAGTTCATTTAACTTCCTTAGGCTACCCCTCCGAAATCCCCATATATGTCATGTTCAAATATAAAAAGTAATAATAAGGAACGAACTCACCGGGTAATCCTGACCAGCTGGTTTTCTATGTTTGGCTTTGGTCTCAGCATGCAAACGGTCCAACCATATTAAATGTGCACTCGTTCACACCACTCGCTGGTTCTCCGATCGTCCATCGAAGAATCCGAAAAAAATACATAAGCGAGAATACCCGACGCACTGAAAAACAATCTCTTGGATACTAGCATTTCCGAACTCGGAATAACGACGAACACGAGCACCACGATGCGGGCAATGTGGTCTCTTGCCACCGAGCCATCGTCGATCGTTTACATAAAGTGCGAACAAAAAACACAAAGAAAAATGCAAAAACGCGGTAAAGACGAAATGCGGCATGTTCCAGCCTCCGCGCCCTGCTTGTCACTGAAAAATACTATAAAATCATCGCACTTCATATCAAAAAACTCGAGCACTGATGGAGACGCATGGTTACTTAAAATGATTGAAATAATATTTACAAAAAAAAAAGGATTAACTCAGGCAATTGAAAGAAATTCAACTTGAAAACTTAATTCTAAAACGCTTCCCAAAGAAAATAAAAAAAAAAACTAAAGAAAATTCAAGTTCAATTTTTAAAATTTAATTCGCGAAAAAGTGTGAAACCAAAAACTAGGAACTAAGGTATTTAACTACTACGTGTATTTACAATATTTTACAAATTCCCCCAACTTTTTTCAGAGCTCATTCTTCTTCGAGTGCACAAAACTAAAACGGGCTTACTTGCTGGCCAGCTGGCTTGGGGTTCCAACGAAGGATGGCTTCACGTGGCGTCGACGCACTTCAGTTCCTCGGAGCGGTTCGGGAATCGCCGTATTCTAAGAGGCCGCAAAGCAGATTCTTCGGGAAAATTGTCCCGGAATCGTGGGTGGTGGACAGCTGCTTGCCAGTTAGCGACGACCGAGCGTGGGACGGCCACGTACTTTGGGCTCCAGACAAACACCCACGTTGAATGGGTTTAGCCACCTATTCAACGCATACAATTTAAGCCCAAGCACTCATCACTATTTCAATAAAAAAATTACCTTTAAGTACGGCCGATTTTACTTCACACTCTTTTTGACGTTATTGAACCGCTTCCGAATAAACTATTCAAAAAATCAACTTTGGGAAAACAATTAGAATTAAAATTAACTAACACTTAACATTAAGTTCAACTCACTTAACCGTTTTAAGATCTACTTTTACGTTTTCAAATCAACCACCTTGAACAACGGTTTCCACCAGAGTAAAGAGAGTTTGATATCAGTGCCCCAACCCCTTTTATAGGTTCAGCCCACTGATCAGTACTGTCTACTTTCCTGATTTCTGATTGGTCCAAATATGGTTTCCGGTTTTTGAAATTAATAGTGAATTTTGATTGGCTGGAAAAAGGGTTTCCGGTTTCGGGTTGTCTTTCCATAGTCTAGCACTTCTTCTCGAATTTCCAAATTATTCGAGTACGAAAGAAAAGCGCATAAAGAATTCCGCCTGCGGGTATGCAATGTACGTGCTTTTTAAAGGTTATCGTTTTAGTACTCGAGCGGACATACCGATTCCTACCACTAGGTGTCTCTAAACGCCACAACGATAAAACGAACAAACTGTTGGGCATACACGGTAAACCAAAATTGAACAGATTAAAAAAAGAATTATTTAAACAATTTTAAAATTGTTTTAATAATAACAAGCACATGTTACAAAGACATTTGTTACAACCGGAACACTAACAATACCAACAACAACAATTACAACAGCGACAACAACAATTACAACCGCAACAACAACAATTACAACCACAACAACAACAATTACTACCAGAACAATAACAATTACAACCACAACAACTACAACAACAATGGTTATAATCAACATAACAACAATAGCGATGATGTTAACAATAATAAGGCAGCAATGGAAGCAGAGAAATATAAGGAATTATGGGAGGAATCAGAAGAATCAAAAGCTCGATTAGAAAAACTGTTTCAACGTGACATAAAAGAACTTTATGAAGATAGGCGGGATGCTGCTAACGATATGGCTGCAAAAGAAAAGAAATTTGTTAACAAGTTGAAAGCTTTGGAAGCTAAGCTGAGCAATGAGAAAATATTGAATGAAACATTAAGCCAGGAAGTCACTATGCTGAAGATGCGAGAGGAAGAGCATGCTTTATCGGTTGCCGAGAACCAAACGGCAATTAATTCCGAATTGGAAAGTAAAGAAAGTGAAGTACGCAAGTTGAAGGTGCAACTCGAAAGCAATAAGAAGAACTACGTGAAGAAGTTGGCCGAACTGAACTTCACCATCCAGGAAATGAAGAAGCGTTCCGTGGAAGATTCTGATATTGCGAAGGAACTGGAGGAAGCGAAGAAGAAGATGAACAAGGACATCGAAGTACTGCAGCGGCAAATCTTCGAACTGCAAGCCACCAACGATCGGCTGGACAAGAGCAAAAAGTATATCCAATCGGAGCTGGAGGATGCCACCATCGAGCTGGAGACGCAGCGTACTAAGGTGCTAGACTTGGAAAAGAAACAGAAGAACTTCGACAAAGTTCTCGCCGAGGAGAAGGCCGTCAGCGAGCAGCATGCCAAGGAACGGGATGCCGCCGAGCGGGAAGCTAGCGAGAAGGAAACCAAGGTGTTGTCGTTGACGCGGGAGCTGGACGAAGCGTACGAGAAGATCAAGGACCTGGAAACGAAACGGAAAGCACTGCAGAACGAGTTGGAGTCGAAGTTTATGGAATTCGAGCAAAAGACTTTGGATTTGGAAAAGGAGAACCATCACATGAAAACGGTTATCATTAATTTAGAGCAAGAGAAAAGTGACATTTATTCTAAGTTTGTGGCATTCGAACGAAAGATTTTGAATCTAGAAATGGAGAACCATGGAGACGATTGTTAATAAACTTGAGCAAGAGAAGAATGACCTATCTTCGAAGTTTATGGATTCCGAGCGAAATATTTTGAATTTAAAAGAAGAAAACCATCGTATGAAAACTGTTATCATCAAGTTGGAGCAACAGAAGAGCGACCTTAGTAAACACTTGCCAGAATCTATTGATAAATCGGAAAAGCTACTCAATGAAAAGGATACGTTGTCAACTAAAGTTCAAGAACTAGAAGAAAATTCAAAATGTTTCAGTAGCTATGAAAAAGTTACACGGTTCAAAGGTCCAACTGGTAATTTTTGCGTAATTAAGAAGGAAACGCAGGAGAAATTGACTTCAACACTGAAACAAATAATGAAAGCCCACGCGGAGAAAGCTGTGAGCGAAAACTGCAATACTAAAACTCGATTGAAATTGCAACAGCCACAAGAAACAATCTATGATAAAGAGAACTTTTTTCAAAAACCCCAGAGCCAAATCAAACAACGAGAAAGTGCTCATGCCAAAGAGGAAGCAACTATTGCGAGTCTCGCAAAAAGGAAAGACTTCGAACCACTCGACAATCTTTTAAACGAGATAGATTCACTACTCGATTCTGTCTTTTCGGAAAACTATGAGTGCCTAACGGAATTCCTGTGGGATGACCACGGTTGATTTGAACCAAAAACAACATTTATCAACAATAAATATTTTTTTATTCTCGTAAACAATAATTGCAAATACCCATACTGACAAAGGAGAGCTAATTATTCCTCATACTGTCGATGATATTGACTAATTTACACTCATAATCAAATCATTAGGGATTATGAAAAATATATATAGGAATAGATTATACAACTTAGTTGATCAAATTTAAATAAAAATAGAGAGTGACTACATGATACCAAACACATTACCTATTACAGAAAGAGCGATTGATATGAATAGTATCAGTGCAAATATAAGCGAAAATCATATTCATCTGTCACCACTCAGGATAAAGTGGTAAATTAAATGAAGCATTGTACATTAATGAAAAATGAGAGGAATTTCATACCCTCTATAATAATAAAATGAAAATTTAATTGAAATGAGAGGAATTTCATAACCTCTATAAAAATAAGTGAACATTAATCAAAAATGAGAGGAATAGAATACCCTCAGTAAATATAAAATGAAACATTAAAAGGGAAGTAAGAAAGGAATTACATAACAAAATTAAAAAAAAAAATTGATAAACTATGAGCCTACAGCTAATTTATAACAATGAATGCGTCCGTCAAACTCAGTTTTTGAATGTACCGAAGGGCTGGAAAACCAGAGTAACTACTATTCTGTAAGGGCCATAGATATCAAAGAACAAAGAGAAATAAAGAATTATGGAGAGGAAAACACACCCTCTAGGAATACAGAAAATACAAGGAAATAATTGAAGAAAAATAATAAAGAAGAGGAATACACACCCTTCAGTAACATAATAAACGGAAAATATGAACGAAAGGAGAGATGATTTAGGTGAGGAAGACGTACTCCAATGATTTAATAGTACAGAAACTAAAACGAGAGCAAAATTAGGCGTTTAAAAAAAAAACGAATATCAAAACTTAAGAGAATTAAGAGAGGATTTACAAAAGCCCTCTGAAAATTTAAATGAAATTATGAGTAAATTTAAAACACAGAAAGGAGACAAAGCAAATGTCTACAAATTTTGACGAAAGAGGAAATCCAAAACCTCTACGAAATAATGAAATATTAAGAGAGGTTAGAGGAACCCATATCCTCTGTAAAAATAATATGGAATGATATTTACAATGTGGTTTTATACACAAGTTAATCAAGAGAAATGGAGTATACTTACAGGCCCAACCTACAACCTCAAAAGGGAGAGGGGTGGAGCAATGCCGGCAGCCAAGGACTTGCCACAACAAACGAGAAGGACGAAAAAGTAAGGTACCTAGAGACTCGGTGAGTTCATTTTATTTTTAAGCTTTTGCGGATATGCAAGAGAGATAAATAGATTATTGCCTTGCATCCCTGCAACATTATGATGTAGTATGTAAGTTTGTTGTTTTTTGTTTTTTCTCCGGCAGCGTCTCGAAAAAAAAATTTTTTTATTCATATAGTGAAATCCAGATTTGATGGAATATAAAATGCAAATTGTTTTTGGTTGACAGAAATGATCTTCTGAAGATGTTTCAATTGTGATCAATTAGTTTTTCTTTTCCCCTTACTTTCAAGTTTGTCACATAATTTGCCGAAGGCATAAGGCTAATGGAGTAGGCCAATTCATGGTGAAATATTTGATTAATATTACACATGTTAAACCTATTAAGAAAAAAGGCAAAAAAAACATTTTTCGAAAAAAAAAACAATATTCGAAAATATATATAAAAAAAACAATAGGGTGCCTGTACCAATTATGGCACTACCTAAAGAAAACTATTTGTACAAAAATAACGAGAAGACCAACGAATGTCAACAATATGTTAAAAGATAGCTTAGTTTCCATACTTTACAGGAAAAATATAGTGTTTGGGAGCTGGTCCGTACCTGTTTGCTCCAGTGGACTGTATTTGATAGCCTCGATAACGGTCCCTTGCATTGATCGAGGTGGACAGGATTGGTGATTGATTCGGATGGTTTCTTCCTCGGGCTTCGTTCAACTCAACACATCACATATGTTTTACTATTCATTGTCAAGGTTCGTTACACATTTCAACTCACTTTATTTAAACATCTACAACTACATTTATTAAACTAACAACTAATTACAACATTTAAGGACTCGGGACAAGTTTTGGGAAAATTCGGTTCCTTTGGCGACGTATACGACACTCCTCCCTTGTCGCATGTACTCGAATGTCCTACATTGGGTTCCTTCAGTACTCTCGTGCGCGATGCTGTACCGAAGGGCTCATCGATGCAATCTAACACTCGAACATATAGAAACAGAGCCAAAACTTCTTTTAGGACTTATTATAGCGTGGGCCAATGATAGGAACCCTGTACCAGTTATGGCTACATTTTTTAACTTCGGTTCCTTTTCGCACTATTTGCATGCATTCCTTATGGGATTAGCCATAACTGGTACACTATGGCGATATTAGGTGCAAGGAAGCCGAAATTTTAAGGAAAATGATATATTTCTACCATAATTTGAGCAAAATGTGGAGTTTAAATGAGGGCAACCATCTTATGTGAACGTCATCTGTTGTTCACAATTTTGTTGTTGTTGATTTACATCGTTAAAGGGTGAAAATCAACTATGGCGAATAATTGGTACTATAGCCATAATTGGTACACTTACCCTACTCGAAAAAAAAGGTAAGATATGTTCGAAAAAAAAAAACAAAAAAAAACATTCGAAAAAAAAAGTATTTCGAAAAAAAAATATAATTAAATGCCATTTTTAAAAGCTAACAAAATATAGTTCGTATTTAATTCGTACTTTTTAATCTTTAAAAATAAGGGAGTATTTCTTTTACTATTTATTTGACTGATTAACTTAATTGATATAGGAGACGGAATTTGAATTTTTCGTAGGGACAGAATAGGGTCAGAAGGATCATGGAGCGGTAGTCTGCGATGCTAGTAATGCCGACAAGGACGAGCCGTTGGGAGTTGCCCGATCAAGACAAACAAGGTTTACACGTTTGAAGGTGATGGTTTAGCGCCGATGGAGAAATGCTGGGATGTTGCTGCTTAAATTGCCATGTTAGACCGGAAATCCTAGTCTTTGATTTCAGGAGTAAGTTATGCATTTGGAATGGGAAGAATATTCCGAGCTGTGCCAAGGGAGGAGTCATTAGGCATCTGAAATGCTTCGCAAGAGTACTATATGACATGTGCCAGCTGAATCCGACAAACTTCACGGAGTTGAACGGTGACATGGAAGAGACACTCGACGAAACTCTGAGAGTGGTTCGATGGAATGGGAATGCTGATTGGTAGCTGAAACTACTCAACACATGAAAACGACTTTGTGCAGATAGAAGGTTACGTGCAATGGAAGGATGTTGATTACTATTTGGGAGGTACTCCGAGTTTAAAGATTATGGCGGTTGGTTGAGAGATTTCGTTCAATGGACAACCCTACAAATAACCCCTTTTATGTGCTTGAAATCTAGTTTCGGTCGATGAAACTTCTACTGCAACACAAACACGAAGCGGCATTTTGATAGACTCGAGCGTCAGGAGGAAGGTGAATCATCTTAGAGTAGGGAAAGAAATAAGGATTAGTTTAGTTCGTTTTTGCAAGATAATCTTTAACCCGCAAATGTATACGCTAGCCGAATGCCTACTGCAAGTTTTTCTTTGCTTCACAAATAAAAACTTAATTTAAGGGGGAGCGGATGTAGCGGTCCTGCCGACCGAAGGAAGCATTTCCCTCCCTGTATTGAATAATTCTAAAGATCAATGATCACCATTGATCTAAGAAAGACCCTTTATTTCCCCATGGTGCTCCACGCAATTAGTGGATTACATCACATGTGGATTTCACGGTCATGTTTATAGACCAACGCCGGTTAACCAAGAAACAAGCGATGCAAGCAGAGAGAATGCTTACTGCTTGTTGCTGGTTGACCTGGTGATATAACGTTCTCGCTCCAATGCCGGAGAAATGTTTTTCATTTAATTTTTGTTTCTCGCCCGGCAGCGCTGACTGAACCCCAACAAGGTCTCAGTCACGTGGCCGAATTAATGAAGCCAGAGCGGACGACGCCCGGTTTTTCTTTTCTCTTTTCTCTTATTTCTTTTCAGATCGGAAGAATGAGTTCTTGCGACGGCAAGTTAAAAGACCCGCGATTGACGCCGGGGCGTTGTTGTATTGTTGTGGTGCGCGTTTTGGACTGTCCGCGGGGTCCGTTTGCCGGCCGTTCGACGTCGCCTGGATCGTTTTGTTGTTGTTGGTTCTATGAGGTATTCTGCGCAAGTTTCGTGGAGTTTAGTGATAAGAAAATAAGTGTTAAGAGATAAGGGATTTCTTGGAAAAGTTATAATTACAGTGTTATGGCAAAGTGAAAGTTTGGCGTGTTTTTACGGTAGAACAAAAAGAAATCCGTGGTGATCAAGCCAGTGCCGTTTCAGCGTATACAATATGCACAAAAAGTTACAAAAAAAAAAAACGGAAAAAGTAGAAAAAAATGTAAAAATATTGACATTATTTTGAGCGGGAAATAAATTAAACACGGTTGCAATAGGTGAATTTGAATGACCCCCAATTGTAGAGGCGCTAAGTGAGATAAGGTGAAAATCGTTTGTTTACATCAAAAATTCAATTTTTCGTTTTCAAAATTAACTCATATTTTGCCTTGGTGGTTGCTATTTTCCATTGGTAATGGCTTCTATTATCATCAATCTCGATGCCCACGGCGACAGACACCGGATTGACCAGCTAACAAAAAATCCGGAAGTTTGCCCGCCGGAGGCATAGCAAGAGCCCCTCAAATTAATCACATAAGTTGTTCGTAAGTACCTACCGGATCTAAGCGCATCTGAAAGAGAATTAGATTTTCTTTTCAAAAAGTGCTCGTTTGTTTCTCTACGATGCGGAATTAGATATGAAAAGGTGAAAAAAGTGCAGTTTACCTATGCTGCGCAATGGCAAATAATGGCGAAGCCCCTCTTTTCATATGTTTCTCATTCCTGCCACCAGATGCGGAGGGATCGTTAGCTTCCGTTGGATTTACCTATAACACCAATCTAAAGTGCGGTGCTTAAATGAGCTCAAAAGCTGTCAAACCAACTAAAGATTGGCAAGACAAAGTTTGCCGGGACAGCTAGTGACTTATGTAAAAGATAACTGATGAAGATGATGTGACTTTAAAACATGCATTGATTAGCGTCAAATAGTTGAAAATAAAGTTTAAAATAATAAAACAACACTTCCGGTTGATTTCCAGCCGCACCCTTAAAATCTATATATATAAAAATGAGTTTAAAGTCACTTTGAGGCAACAAAACTCACGAAAGGCTGAATCAATCAGGATGACTCTTGCATGGATAGATTCGTATTCATGGTGACTGTGTTTATGTGTACAAAAAGTTACGAAAATCAACTTGAAAAGTAACAAAATTGATGGCATACTGATTTTCCATGAGCTGGGAAGAAAATCAACACGACCGAAACGAAATCAATCTAGAGTGCGGTGATATTTTGAGCTTAACAGTTGTCAAACCACCACAAGACGGCAAGACAAAGTTTGCCGGGACAGCTAGTGTTTAATAAAGTTTGTAGCGTTTTTTTTTATAGAAGTAAACTAGTTTGAAAGAATAGGAAGATTAATTTTAACAGTCTGTGTGACACTTTTGTCGAAGATGTAGTAGGCAATAAATAAATTGATTTCGCAAATGTCATTATAAATTACCTGCACAAAACATTGTGGCAAGAGTTGCGTCAACTACAGAACCATTCCTTTCGAGGATGTCCCTGTAAATCACAGAAAGAGAAACAATATTAAAAATTACCAATACATAATGAATCAAATATTGCTTTGCTATTATTTCAATTTCTTCTAAGTAAGTAAGTCCTGGCTCCCTATAGAGTTACGGTACTATTATCACTTTTTTTTGTTATTTTTAATATTATTATTATGCTAGAAATGCTGGAAACATTCACCTATCCCGGGCAGCCACAATATCAAATAAAGGTAGGCTCTGTGGATCTCATTATCCGGTTTTGTGTATATCCTAAGAAGACTGCTTCGGATGTACTTTCAGTTATGATGATTCAGGAGCCGCCTAACTATAATACAGGTTCCAAGTATCACCGCTTTCTGGATGATGAAAATTTTGGAAGGTTCCGGAAATAGTTGCATAAAGCTGTATGTACTGGGATCACGAGATCATTAAAGACTTCCTAATTCTTGCTAACAGGCCCGACATTGTGGTTTACGACAAAAGGATGAAGCGAACAACCCTCATCGCCATCGAGTCACCGTTAGACCATAATGTCCAATCAGCATTCTTCGGCAAAATAATCAAGTACCACCACCTAGCGTAGGAGTTGAAGTACACTGTGGTGCATAATTGATCGTACAAACGCCGATTTTCAAACAAATTGGTCAACTTTGAGATAATGAAACGGTTTCGTAGGACGTTTCACTGTGGGGGAAATCTCTATCGATGTAGAGTAATTATATGAGGATTTCGACTGGATATTTGATCGATTTTTCGCTTGGCTTTCACAGTCTTTAAGTCAAGAACGAATTATTTTCTACTCTCCCGACGTTTCAGCCGAAGGGTTTTGGGAAAGGCCAAAACTCTTCGGCCCAAACGTCGGGAGAGTTGAAAACAATTTGTTCTCGACTTAAAGACTGAGAAAACCACCCGAAACATCGGTGTAGGGTAGGTTCACTGCCGGGGAATATCCGAGTCGTACGCGAGATGGCAAGTGATATAGGCACAAGAATTCTCCAATAATGTGGAAGGGACTTGAGCGCCACACCAGCGCAGAGAATCGCCTGACTGAGGCCAGACTGGTGCCAAAGGGCTCAACATGGTGCAGGAGTAAGAATAATAAATTACTACCTGAAGCAAAAGGAATCACCATACGAAAGATTGCACTAATCACTAACAGGAATCGAAGGGCTCAGCATGAGATGAGTCGCTGAATGTGTGAAGATCGTAGGAGCCGAAGGGCTCAGCACGTCTTAAAGAATAAGGACTGTTCCACGGAGACAAATTTCGTTCGTTTGAAACAAAAATATTCATGTTTATTAAGAAAACTGATAAAATATTTAAAACTAAAATATGAATTTTTAAAACAAACTCAATTACATATTGATTTCTCCAATACCCATTGAAGATCCCCCCGTTCCGCCGTCGAGAACATAAACAAAACTCTCAAGTTCCAGCTGCATCACCAAACAAGTTTTCCTCTTGCAAAAAAAGGCAAGTTTCACCAAAAGTTTCCACGAAATCCCATTGATTTCGGGAGCGTATGTTATCTACATGATGTTGGCATTGAAAGTGCCACGTGGGAAGTGGATTTTCTTAGAGAAGGAAATAATTTTGTAAATTTAATTGGAAAACTAATATTTCCATAGGGCCGACCTGCCACAAAAAAACAAAAATTTTTACATTTGTTTCTAACATAACCAGTCAGAAGATACTTGTTTGTTTCAAAAATGGATTGAATTTGCTTCAAATGTGACGTTCGATTTGCTCCAAACAGTTTTATTTTTGTTGCCAGAACAAATTGACAATTTATTTGAGTTTACCTGGAATATTTTTGATTTTACCATGCTTTTTTCTGCGTGTATTAGTATGATTATTCGCCCTTTATTTTGTACCACTATCGATCGGCAATTTAACATGCCTGAACTAGTAAGGAAATTTGTCTAAATGGAAAAGAGAGATAGTATTGCTAGTGGGAAAGTGAAAAAAGGGAAAAAGTTTGAGAAAAACGCATTTGAAGCAGAAAAATACGCACGACACACAAAAGTTACAATTTGTCAAAAGATTCCCAGTTTCTGATAGTCACGCGATCGGTTCCCTGTCACAAAAATTGTGAATAATATCCTAAAACCAAGAAGTAACAATGATTATAATGAGTTATTGGAAATGAAAACGTATGCAGCCCTCAAAGAAGCTTTAGACGAACAAAACATCCTTAACAATTTAGGAAACATTTCTGGTTTAAAAACCTTGGGTTAACCTGATTAAGTATTCTACGTTATTTGTTGAGCCCTTCGTTTCCAAGGACACTATCAATTAATAAACCCTCTAATACCCAAATTTTTGATTTTGTTCTAAATATCATTTTTTGTCATCTAAAATCGATTCAAACATGTTTTGGAAGATGATTCTTTTTAATTCTCGATTTCGTGAATTTCTGTTTTTGATTTTTCTATTTTTTATTTCTGAACATTTCCACACTTTTATATTTTTCTTGGAAGCCTATTTGGGGTACGGATTTTTTGAGATGAAAACATTTTGAGATTTTATGATTATTGTTGAATTATTTTTATTTTAAATTGTTTTCATTGAAAATTTTATTTTCCGTGTAATTTTAAGGAAAATAATTTTAGAGTGTATTCGATTCCCTTAAACTATTAAACTAGGATAGAATGATTTGGGAAAAATTTAAAATATGTTAATTGTAGCGATTCAAAGCAAAATAAACAATGACTTCTGAAAGGTGACTAAAACATCAATTTTTCAATGATTTTTAAAAAATGTTAGTATGTTTCAAAATACGCCAAAATTTATTTTGAGATATACAAAACAGTCCTAAAAATCAGCCAAAAATATAAAAATGTTTATTTTCCACGAAACAAAAATTACAAAGATGCTCAAACTATACCCCGTCTAAAGGCGGGATTGGGTATTAGAGGGTTAAGGACTGTTTATTAAAGAAAGTGGACACCTGTTATTCAATAGAAAAAAAAAATTTCGAACAAATTCATAAGTTTATTTTTTATTTATGACAATCAACATACATGTGGCCGAATTCACGTGAGTTTGAACATTTACTTCGCATTTCTGAAGAACGCTCGGACTTTTCTCTTGATACCTCCCATTAGATTCTGCACAACTTTCTCCGCAGCCTTTCTTGAGCCGCAGACCAAATTTTCTTGAAGCAATCAACAGAGCTTGCTTCTCTTCCATCTTTCTTGAGTTGCCGCTTGAATATTGTCCAGTATCTTTCCGCAGGACGCAGTTAGGGGAAGCTTGGTGGATTTTGCCATTTTTCGACGAAATCGACTTTTTCCGTCTTGAGCACCTCTAGTGTAGAAGAAGCGTTATAAGCGGATGCCAGATTCGGCAAAAACAATGGAGGATCCGTATGTTTTCGGTAGATCCCGGGTAGAGCTTAATGGCAAAAGAATGACAAATTTTACCATTAAAACAGAATGTTTGAATGGCAAAATGTGTTATTTGTTTGTTTGAAATGAGAGTTAAAATAACAAAAAAAATAACAAAATTTTGGTAGCAGAAAAACATAAAAATAACTTATTTTGCCATTGTAATAACAAAGTAATGGTAAAGCATGCGGATTAAATTGAAGAACAAAATAAGTTATTTTCGAGATATTGATAGCAAAATAAGAGCAAATTTAGCTGTTTATGTGGCGATCAAAATTAACTGTTATCGGTGAATAACAAAATATGACATTCTTGAGTTATTGATAACAGAATAAGAGCAAATTTAGCTGTTTATGTGGCGATCAAAATAATGGTAGGTTTAATTGTTCAAATTCATTTTTAAAATAATGGTAGATTCAGTTATTATTTCAAAGTAGCAGAAGAAAGGTAAAATGAGCTATTTCTTTTTTTTCTTCAATAAAGTTTAAGTTCATCAATCAAAGTAAAACCAGTTTTATTTTTTGAAAATTAAAAACTCAAAACGAAACGAACTTAAAAATCAAATTCACTTTGATGAACGTAGCCACCGTTATGCTTGAAATATACAATATAATAGTTAATGGTATATTAAGAGTAAAATATGTTATGATGCCTAATGTTTATAATAATTTCTAGGAATGTAAATTATGTTATTGTTTTGATATTTTAAACAATTCATTATAAAAGGTGCTAAATTGCAAGTTTTACCATGATAGTAATTTTTGTTATTGGTGTGTTATTTAGCATTATTCATGAATAACATATCAATAACAAGATTTGCTATGATTGTATATTTTGCTATTGATTAGCCATTTTAAGTTTTTCATAATAACAGAAGAATGGCAAAACGAGATATGATGACAAAACAAGTTATTATTTTGTCCTTTGTTTGCCATTAGCCTCTACCCGGGATGGGTAGAAGTCGTTTTTTGATGCATTCCTCTCTGTTATTTTCACCGTCAATTGTTCCCGTTGTGAAATATGAAGAACTCCTTGAGCCGCATGAACAATTGGCTTGCTACACCAAAAACTTTTTCCCATTTTTTTCGGTTCTGATGTAGCCTACATAATCCGCCACATCTGTCCCCTGCTCAGCGTTGAAAAATTGCGGTCCCAGAAGTGTACTAGTATGCCAATTCTCGAAACGACAACTTTTTTTAACACCATTTCGGCAGAATTTATAGATAGTCGCAAAGCTAATCCGACCCGACGCTCGAAATTTCTCACTTTTTTCCGTTTTCTTTGAGTGCGTTGCCAAGGTGAACAATGTTTTTACACACTGAGCAAAAATTCACATTTTTTTTGCTTAGTTTTAACTTTAAACTATTGGTGAAAAGATGTCCAATTTCTTTAATGACACGCAGAAAAAAGCATGGTAAAATCAAAAATATTCCAGGTAAACTCAAATAAATTGTCAATTTGTTCTGGCAACAAAAATAAAACTGTTTGGAGCAAATCGAACGTCACATTTGAAGCAAATTCAATCCATTTTTGAAACAAACATGTATCTTCTGACTGGTTATGTTAGAAACAAATGTAAAAATTTTTGTTTTTTTGTGGCAGGTCGGCCCTATGGAAATATTAGTTTTCCAATTAAATTTACAAAATTATTTCCTTTTCTAAGAAAATCCACTTCCCGCGTGGCACTTTCAATGCCAACATTATGTAGATAACATACGCTCCCGAAATCAATGGGATTTCGTGGAAACTTTTGGTGAAACTTGCCTTTTTTTGCAAGAGGAAAACTTGTTTGGTGATGCAGCTGGAACTTGAGAGTTTTGTTTATGTTCTCGACGGCGGAACGGGGGGATCTTCAATGGGTATTGGAGAAATCAATATGTAACTGAGTTTGTTTTAAAAATTAATATTTTAGTTTTAAATATTTTATCAGTTTTCTGAATAAACATGAATATTTTTGTTTCAAACGAACGAAATTTGTCTCCGTGATACAGATAAAAAAAAGTTTCACTTACGCCCCTTGTGCCACCCCTAAATACAATCAACCAAAATCGCTCATTTTTGTACAGCTCGCATATTTTGACCAGACGATCATTTTCAACTTACACGGAGACAAATTTCGTTCGTTTGAAACAAAAATATTCATGTTTTTTCAGAAAACTGATAAAATATTTAAAACTAAAATATTAATTTTTAAAACAAACTCAGTTACATATTGATTTCTCCAATACCCATTGAAGATCCCCCCGTTCCGCCGTCGAGAACATAAACAAAACTCTCAAGTTCCAGCTGCATCACCAAACAAGTTTTCCTCTTGCAAAAAAAAGGCAAGTTTCACCAAAAGTTTCCACGAAATCCCATTGATTTCGGGAGCGTATGTTATCTACATGATGTTGGCATTGAAAGTGCCACGCGGGAAGTGGATTTTCTTAGAGAAGGAAATAATTTTGTAAATTTAATTGGAAAACTAATATTTCCATAGGGCCGACCTGCCACAAAAAAACAAAAATTTTTACATTTGTTTCTAACATAACCAGTCAGAAGTTACATGTTTGTTTCAAAAATGGATTGAATTTGCTTCAAATGTGACGTTCGATTTGCTCCAAACAGTTTTATTTTTGTTGCCAGAACAAATTGACAATTTATTTGAGTTTACCTGGAATATTGTTGATTTTACCATGCTTTTTTTCTGCGTGTTGGGAAATCATATCCTGGAACATTATTTTTAAATTAGCGCCACCCTACTGGACTAGTGTGGGAAAGGGTGGTTAAGTCTAAATGTTAACACTGCGCGGGTTTCTTGAATGGTTGCTGTCGTTACGGTTACTCTAGAACTAGACCATAGTTTACTCAAAATGCCTACCTGCCCACACCACTGCATATCTCCGAATCAGAACACACTGCAGCATGTTTGAAAACATGTAATGGCGTGTATGATGGAATCACTTTTGTGTCCGTCCGTCGAGGATTTGGTGGTACAAGTAACCGAGATGATTCAAGGTTTTGTGTAATCGGTGGCGAGTTTTGAAAATACATCATTACGATGGCAAAAAGCGATCCTATACAAAACACATGTAATCGTTTAGAGGTAAGCCTGTAAATAAGAAAGAAAGAGAAAACTTATCAGAACAATTCATGTTGTTAAGACTATCTATAGATTTTTTTCCACAATACTAATCTCCACCAGGAAATGAATGTAATATCTGGTAGTACACGGATATATTTCGGATGCGCGAGGTATAACACCGAGATGTATATTGTTGCACGCTCGGATAACAACTAATCCGATCTTTATTTAAAAGTATCTTCGAAGTGCTGTGGCACTCAATCACTCACGATTACAGTAGTGGTCACTACAGTTCTCTCTTCTCGAGATTGCTTTTACAATTCATTCAAAATATTTTAATCAATTCAATCATCTTATTTCTAAATTATGTACACATATACAGGGTGACTGGTAATTCGTGTTACACCCGAAAGGAGGTGAAAGTAGACCATATTGGCAGCAAAAAAATTTTCTACATGTAGGTCCGGAAATCACTGCTAAGTGAGTTATTCAAAAATTAGTGTTTTTAAATTACCCCATCTTTAAACATCTCTAACTCAGAAACTATGAACCGTATAATCAATCTAAGCGCATGGATAGAAAGCTTAAAGCTTTGTCTTTTAATGCTCTTTGGACAGGTAATTGATAAAAAGTCATTTAAGTGCAGAAATTTTGACTTTTATGTAAAAAGTGCCTAAAAATGTACCCCTTTTTCACCTTTTTTGATAGTTTATTCGTGAAAAACGTGATAAATGTGAGAAATGTTCTTCTACAAAACATTCATTTTTTGATAAGCTACCAAACTGTCCTTTAGTGCAACATTGTATCTTTCATAGTTTTGTCACAATCTTGAATTCAAAATCTGGTGAAATAAATCAATGTTTTTATTGCAATACTGTCTGGCAACCCTACACGTTTGCTTGCTGTTGGTCGTCGTGCGCATGGCAACGAAGTCCGGCGTCGCGGTGGCGGTCATCGTTCGACAGAGCCAACAGTGAACGGAAAATTGCGCGCAATGTTTATGAATCAATCTCAAGGCATCCTTTTCTTTGGGTGAAGATTCAATTCGCCTAGATGTCATACACCCAAACCCACTCACTGGTGGAATTTAGCGAGATCATAACGCTGGGTGGCACCGTTTTAAAGGATATTCAAACCTACGGGCCGAGACTGGGTCCGGGCCGGGGCCGCGGCCGAGACGCGATAGGGCTTTTGTCGCTTCGTTCTCACTGCACACAATGCTCACCGGGCTATAGCGCCTGCGCACCAACAATTTATGTTGCGCGAACGCACGCACAGTATAAAGCGGTTGTCATTTATTTTTGTTTTTTTTGCGCACTTTCTCCAGTGTGTTTGATGTACATTCATCCAGAACTTTCTTTTGTAATTTCTACAGGAATCTGGCATTCCTCCAGCTTTTTTATGATTTCCCTTGGAATGCTTTCTGGGACTCTCCCGTAGTTCTTTCTGGAAAACCTCTAATGAGATTCTTCTAGGAGTCCTTCCTGGTATTTCTCCAGCTACTCCGTCTGGGTTTTTGTCCTTTAGTTCTACTAAAATTTCTTCTGGGATACTTTCAAGAACTGGTTTGAAATTTTTCTTCAGAAATTCTTCCAGGAGTAGCTTCCCACAGTTTATTTATTTTCAGTTCAACGGGAAGCCCTCCTGATGTTCCTGAGAGTGAGTCCAGCACGCAGAAAAAAGCATGGTAAAATCAAAAATATTCCAGGTAAACTCAAATAAATTGTCAATTTGTTCTGGCAACAAAAATAAAACTGTTTGGAGCAAATCGAACGTCACATTTGAAGCAAATTCAATCCATTTTTGAAACAAACATGTATCTTCTGACTGGTTATGTTAGAAACAAATGTAAAAATTTTTGTTTTTTTGTGGCAGGTCGGCCCTATGGAAATATTAGTTTTCCAATTAAATTTACAAAATTATTTCCTTTTCTAAGAAAATCCACTTCCCGCGTGGCACTTTCAATGCCAACATTATGTAGATAACATACGCTCCCGAAATCAATGGGATTTCGTGGAAACTTTTGGTGAAACTTGCCTTTTTTTGCAAGAGGAAAACTTGTTTGGTGATGCAGCTGGAACTTGAGAGTTTTGTTTATGTTCTCGACGGCGGAACGGGGGGATCTTCAATGGGTATTGGAGAAATCAATATGTAACTGAGTTTGTTTTAAAAATTAATATTTTAGTTTTAAATATTTTATCAGTTTTCTGAATAAACATGAATATTTTTGTTTCAAACGAACGAAATTTGTCTCCGTGAGGAGCTCCCCAGGCATTCCTCCAGGCCACCCCCAAAAAATACCAAGGGAATTTCTTAAGAATTAGCTCAAGCATTCCTCCAGCATTTGTCGTAGAATCACCCTAGGATTTTACTGGGAATTTCTCCATTATAACTCTGGTAATTAATGCAGGAGTTCTCCAGCAATAATGCATGTTTCTCTTCAGGATTTTTCCCGAAAATTACTGAAGGACTCAAGGGATTTCTCCAGAAATTCCTGCATTAATACCACCAGGACTTCCTCAAGGGATTCCTCCAAAAAATCCTCCACGATGCCAGCTAAAAATTCTTCCAGTAGTTCTTCCAGGAATAACTCCAGAAATTCATCTCGAAATTCCTACAGGAATTTCTCTTCAGGAATTGTAGAAGGGATTTCATCAGGAATTCTTCCAGGGATTTCACAAGACAATTTTTCAATAAATTGCTCCAAGACTTTCTCTAAGAATTCCTGCAAGGACTCATCTAGGAATTCCTCTGACGATTCCTCTAGATTTTTTTCCACGGTGTCCTCCAAAAATTCTTCCAGTTATTCCTCCATGAGTTCCTGCAGGAATTTATCCCGAAATTCTACCAGGAAATCCTGCAGGGATTCCTCCAGGAATCCCACCATAAATTCCTCCTGTAATTGCTGCAGGAGATTCTCTAGAGGTTCCTCCAAGGATTCCTCTAGCATTCCTTCCAGAATTTCTCCCTGGAAATCATCAAGAAATTCCTCTGGAAATTCCGTCAGTAATTCCTCTGGAAATTCCTTCAGTAATTCCTCACAGAATTCCTCTAGGATTTTCTACAGGGATTTCTTCAAAAATTTCTCCAGAAAGTACTCCAGGCATTTCTCCAGGAATTACTTCATGAATTTCTCCATAAATTATTCCAGGAATTCCTCCAGAAATTACTTCAGGTACTACTCCAGGAGTTCCTCCAAGAATTCCAACGGAAATTGCTCAAGGCATACCTCCAGAAATTCCATCAGGTATTTTTCCAGGAAGTCTTTTTGGAAATACTCCAGGCATAACTCCAAGAATTTCTCCGTGAGTTACTCCAGGTATTCCTACAGGATTCTTACAGATGTTTATCCAGGAACTACTGCAAGATGTCCTCCATTTTTTTCCAGGAATTCCTCCAGTGATTCCTTCATAAATTTCTCCAATAAATGCTCCAGAAAATTCTTTAGAGATTCCTTCAGAATTCCTTCCTGTATTTCCTCTAGGAAATCGTCCAGAAATTTCGCCAGTGGTTGCTTTAATAAATCTTCTATGGATTCCTCCAGGAGTTCGTACAGAATATCCTCCAGAAATTTCTCCAGACATTCCTCCAGAAAACACTCCAGAAATTCCTCTAAGAATTTCGCCAGTGATTTCTTTCGTCCAGAAATTTCGCCAGTGATTCCTTCAATAAATCTTCTAGGGATTCCCCCAGGAATTCCTACAGAATATCCACCAGAAATTCCTCCAGGCATTCCTCCAGGAATTCCTACAGAAAATACTCCAGGAATTCTTCCAGGAATTTCACCAGGAATTACTCCAGGAATTCATCCACGAACTTTTCCAGAAATTCCTCACGGAATTCCTCCGAAAATTTCTCCAAGAATTCTTTCAGGAACTTTTCCATAAAGTCTTCCAGGATATACTCCATGAATTACTCCAAGAATTGCTTCAGGAATAACTCGAGGAATTCCTCCAAAAATTCCTCCAAGAATTCCTTCAGGAATTCTTCCATAAAGTCTTCCAGGAAATACTCCATTAATTACTCCAAGAATTGCTTCAGGAATAACTCTAGGAATTCCTCCACGAATTACTTCAAAAATGACTTCGGGGATTCCTACGGGAATTCTTCCAGGAACTACTTCAGGCTGTCCTCAAAAAAATTCTTCAGGAATTCTACAAGGAAATACTTACGGGATTCCTCCAAGAATTACTCCAGGAAAGCCGTCAAGAAATCCTCCCGGAAACAATCCTGAAGGAATTCTTGGAGGAATTTTTGGAGGAATTTCTGGAGAAGTTCGTGGATGAATTCCTGGAGTAATTCCTGGTAGAATTCCTGGAGGAATTCGTGGAGTATTTTCTGGAGAAATTCCTGGAAATGCCTGGATGAATTTCTGGTGGATATTCTGTAGGAATTCCTGGAGAAATTCCTAGAAGATTTATTAAAGGAATCACTGGCGAAATTCTTAGAGGAACTCCTGGAGTGTTTTCTGAAGGAGTGCCTGGAGGATTTTCTGGTGGATATTCTGTAGGGATTGCTGGAGGAATTCCTAGACAATTTATTGAAGGAATCACTGGCGAAATTCTTGGAGGATTTCCTGGAGTGTTTTCTGGAGGAACTCCTGGATGAATTTCTGATGGATATTCTGTAGGAATTCCTGGAGGAATCCCTAGAAGATTTATTGAACGAATCACTGGCGAAATTCTAAGAGGAGTTGCTGGGGGAATTCCTGGAGGAATTTCTAGACGATTTAATGGAGGAAATTCAGGAAGCAATTCTGGAGGAATCTCTATAGAATTTTCTGGAGCATTGACTTCTAGTTATTCCTCCATGAGTTGCTACAGGAATTTATCCCAAAATTCTACCATGAAATCTAGCAGGGATTCCTCCAGGAATTCCTCCAGAAAATCCTCATGGGATTCCTTCAGGAATTCCTTCAGGAATTCCTTCAAGGAATGCTCCCATGAATCATCCAGAGATGCCTCCAGGAATTCCTTCAAGGGTTCATTCAGGAATTCCTCCTGGGATTCCACCATAAATTCCTCCTGTAATTGCTGCAGGAGATTCTCTAGAGATTCCTCCAAGGATTCCTCTAGAATTCCTTCCAGAATTTCTCCCAGGAAATCATCAAGAAATTCCTCCAGGAATTCCTTCAGTAATTCCTCACAGAATTCCTCTAGGAATTTCTACAGGGATTTCTTAAAAAAAAATTCTCCAGAAAGTAGTCCATGCATTTCTTCAACAATTACTTTATGAATTTCTCCATAAATTATTCCAGGAATTCCTCCAGAAATTACTTCAGGTACTACTCCAGGAATTCCTTCAGGAATTTCTCCGGAAATTCCGAAAGGAATACCTCCAGAGATTCCATCAGGTATTTTTCCAGGCAGTCTTCTTGGAAATACTGCAGGCATAACTCCAAGAATTTCTCCGTGAATTACTCCAGATATTCCTACAGGATTCTTACAGGTGTTTATCCAGGAACTACTGCAAGATGTCCTCCAAATTTTTTTCCCAGGAATTCCTCCAGTGATTCCTTCATAAATTTCTCCATTAAATGCTCCAGAAAATTCTTTAGAGATTCCTCTAGAATTCCTTCTTGAATTTCCTCCAGGAAATCGTCCAGAAAATCGTCCAGGAATTCCCCCAGCAATTCCTCTAAGATTTTCGCCAGTGATTCGTTCAATATATCTTCTAGGGATTCCTCCAGGAATTCCTACAGGATATCCACCAGAAATTCATCCAGGAATTCCTCCAGAAAATACTCCAGGAATTCCTCCAAGAATTTCGCCAGTGATTCCTTCAATTAATCGTCTAGGAATTCCTCCATCAATTCCTACAGAATATCCACCAGAAAATCCTCCAGGCACTCCTCCAGAAAACACTCCAGGAGTTCCTCTAAGAATTTCGCCAGTGATTCCTTTAATAAATCTTCTAGGTATTCCTCCAGGAATTTCTACAGAATATCCACCAGAAATTCATCCAGGCATTCCTCCAGGAATTTCTCCAGAAAATACTCCACGAATTCCTCCTGGAATTCCACCAGGAATTACTCCAGGAATTCATCCACGAACTTCTCCAGAAATTTTTCCAAAAATTCCTCCAAGAATTCCTTCAGAAATTCTACCTGTTACAACCCCTCAGGTTGTGTCGCTCCTAGTTACTCAACTGACCGTAGCCCATGCTCCGATATGGTCGTGCGCCGATGGATGAGTGATGACAGGAGCAGAATAGAAAGCGAGTGATGAGAACAATAGGGAATAGAAATCCTCTTTATTTACAAAAACAGCAAAGTCATTGTAGACGAATGCAGTGAATTCTTAACGTAGTTTGTTTCCTTATATTACTACTATAAATAATTGCTTAAAACTAGTAGTACGGCCAAAGTAAGATTGTGAAATTGAACTTAAAACTATAAATGCTAAATACTACATGGATTTCTCTAGGTTCATACGACAAACACTATGGACAAATACTTAAACTAAAGCTAACCTAAACATACACGTTAGCCCGAAGGTAAATGAAGTAATAATGTGTTAAAAAGACATAAATGCTAACTAAATATACAAATAGACAGACCTCACATTGCTAGTCAGGGACATTCGACTTAGGACGGACAAAAGGACGAAGATTTACTAAACGTAAGTAACGAAAATATGTACTTTCAAACACAACTATGAATTACCTCCATCATACATGCAGGATATTAAAATATCTACGAACTGACGGATATTATAAATCTCGGAAACTACCCTTTCTTCGCCACCGAAACCCAACAACTTTTAATATCGTTTACCGGAGGAGGTGGAAGATGTCCAATCCGGTCGAGCAAAATACCCCTACGACCAGCAGAGGTACTGAAGGTAAGAAGAAGCCCGAAAAGACACATCCCTCTCGAAAGCAAAAATCAAATAAAGACCCCCCCATCGCATCGACCCCCTACGCGACCCTAAAGCTAAGAAAAACACGTCTGTCGGTTCCCGATCGCGCGCGGGTGACAATAAATCACCAGTATCTTCCCGGATTCGAGCTTCCAAAAAACACTGTGTTATGTGCGCGGGTGTAGAAGATGGTGAGCTAGTTCGGTGTAAAACTTGTGGCTGTCGGTACCATGTCAGCTGTGCAGGAGTTTCCCAGGACGTTGCGGATTGCGAAGGCGTCCAAGAAGAAGATCACCAATGCAGAGCCGCCGACGAAGCCGATTAGGAAAAGTTCTAAGAGGATGGATTCTGGTAAACCAAATAAATCGGTGAAGAATTCAACCTCTAAGGATCGCCGACAGAAACTAAAAGCTTCTGCCCCCGAAATATCAGCGAACGTGGATGCTATGCTCGATGCTATGTTGGCCGCTGAAATCGACAAGTTGGCGAACGTCTCGACGAAAGCGAAGTCTATAGTGTCCAATTCATCGTGCAAATCTGCACTATCGCTGAAGCTACAGATGCAGAAAGTGTTGGCCGAAGAAACGATGATGCTTGAGGAGATGAAGCGACGACGGGAGTTCATGAAGAAAAAGTTCGAGCTGATGGAGGAAATTGCTGAGGTACAAAGCTGTCCAGTGCCAGGGGCCCGAACAACAGATTCTTTAACGAAGGTGAAAGGTTGGCTCCAGAAGCAGCGTCAAGCCGAAAATGAATCAGTAGCGGCGGATGACGATAAGCACGATAGCGACGATGACACGGAGGACAACATGGACGACGACGAGGATGACGACGCCGGAGATACCGAATCAAGTTCGGAGTATGCGGCCGACGAAGAAGGTGACAACTCGTCGGGCGAAATGGAACCGGAAAGCGACGATAGCGAAGACGATTCTAGCTCAGCAGACGAGTCATACCACGAGCGAGGTGATGAACACCATGAGGAAAGATTTTCTCCTAGGGAACGTTCAACTCCGGTACAAGTGAGGGCTTCCAGAACGTCAAATCGGGAGAAGCATTCCCGGTCTAGTGCCACGCTTTCCCGCGACCAGATTGCGGCACGTCAGGTTGTGCCATGTGATCTCCCGAAGTTTGGCGGCAGCCCAGAAGAATGGCCGATGTTCATATCGACATTCGAAAGTACGACGAGAATGTGTGGCTACAAGGACGAGGAGAATATGGTCCGCCTTAGAAACTGTTTAAAAGACGAAGCGTTTGCCTCTGTGCGGAGCTTTCTGATGCATCCGCCGATGGTATCGAAAGCGATTAGCGTCCTGAAACTTAGGTTTGGTCAACCGCACATGATCATCAGTACGTTGCGCGAGAAGGTGCTAGCTACGCCACCGATTAGAACTGATTCGATCGAAAAGCTAGTAGACTATGCACTTGCCGTACAGAACTTGTGTTCGACTATCGATGCTTGTGGGCGGAAGGAGTACAGCAGAACACTAGCGAAGGTGACCCTATCAACCTTCTCCGATTGGATTTTCTCGATTGCGGAATATGCAAGCATCGTAGCAAACCCTCGAAAGTCCCACAGCTAAGAGCAGGAGCCACGCAATAAGCGCCAAGGAAAGGTTTTCGTCAACACTCACGTTGAATCTTCTCCACCGGTAGCGGGTGGCCAGAAGGTTACTGGCAATCGGCCGAACGTCGTTTCTAGCGGCAAAACCTCGATGGAAGGACCGACCATATGCCCTACTTGCAAGGGCAGCTGTCGAACTGCAGCGAAGTGTAAGCGTTTCCTCGATCTTTCCTATGAAGCAAAATGGGCAGCCGTTCGCGAGCTCAGAATATGCCGTCGTTGCCTACGACAGCATGGAGGTAACTGCAACAGCAAGCCGTGTGGAGTCAACGGGTGTACATTCAAGCATAGTTCGCTTTTGCACAAGAGCCTCGTTGCACCAGGTGAAGTCACAGGCAGCCCGGGTAGCCTTAACCCGGCCAAGGCGAATGAAGAACACAGTATCAACACACACCGCGTCGAAACTGGCCTAGAACTGCTCCGGTACATCCCTGTAACGTTGTTTGGGCCGACGAAGCAAGTGGAGTGCTACGCCTTTCTTGATGATGGATCCGAGCTGACGTTGTTGGATGAGCAGATCGCCAAGGATTTGGATTTGATCGGTGGTGCGAAGCCGTTGTGTTTGAAGTGGACTGGGGGAACTCACCGCTTCGAGGAGAAGTCAAGATGTGTGGACATAGGAATTTCTGGATCGGCGGGAAGAAGGTTTGAGCTAAGCGGAGTGCGGACGGTTGAAGCGCTTGAGCTACCATATCAAAGCTTGAACGTCGAGGTACTTCAGGAGAAGTATAAGCATCTGCGCAGTATCCCAGTGGAGTCGTATAATCGTGTCCAACCAAGGGTTCTAATAGGAGTCAAGCATGCCAATGTTTCGTTGGTAAGACGGTGCCGAGAGGGAAAGGAAGGCGAGCCCATCGCCGTGAAGACCCATCCGGGGTGGACGATCTTCGGAGGTTGGTCGAAGCAAGAATCGAGCAACGGCGGGAGCCATATCTATCACATTTGTGCGTGCAACCTACAGAACGATGAACAACTGCACCTGGCAGTGAAGCAGTACTTCAGCCTGGATAGCCTGGGAATCATGATGCCAGTTGCAGCCTCAGTATCTAGAGACGACGAGAGGGCCTTGATGTTGCTCAGCTCACTCATGCAGGTCACCGGCAATATACACCAAACCGGACTGCTCTGGCGTTCCGATAATATTCGCCTTCCGGACAGCCGGCCAATGGCCTTACAGCGGCTCAAGTGTCTAGAAAGGCGTCTAGCCAAAAATGCCGATCTGAAGCTTGCCTACGATGGGAAACTAGCAGAATACGAAACGAAAGGGTACATTAGGAAGGTAACCCAGAAGGAGATAGAGCAAAACAAAGGTCACTCTTGGTACCTTCCCACGTTTCCGGTTATAAATCCCAACAAGCCAGGAAAGATCCGTATTGTATGGGATGCTGCGGCAACAGCACATGGCGTAAGTCTCAACTCTATGCTGCTTACTGGTCCGGACTTGTTAAGTTCGTTGGTAGCCGTCCTGAACCAATTTCGAGAACACCGCATCGGTATTTGTGGAGACATCCGCGAAATGTTTCTCCAGATCGGAATACGTCCAGAGGACCAGTTTTACCAACTGTTTCTATGGAACGACAACGTAAACCAGGAAGAACCTAGCACTTTCATTGTTCCTGTAATGATCTTCGGGGCACGGTCTTCGCCAACCACAGCGCAATTTGTTAAAAACCAGAACGCGCAAAGGTTCCGTGATGAGTTCCCCGTTGCAGTAGAAGCCATTGAGAAAAAGCACTATGTGGACGATATGCTTACCAGCACGGAAACGGAAGATGAAGCCATCGACCTGGCGAAGTCGGTGAAACACGTTCATGCTCAAGGCGGCTTTGATATTAGGAACTGGGTTTCTAACTCCGCCAAAGTTTTGAATGCGTTGGACGAATTACCGACGAGTGAGAATAGGGTCCTAAAATTAAAGACGAAATCTCGCTTATATTGAATAATACGATGAAGCATGGTATTCTAATCGGAATTGTACTTTACTCGAACTTGAAAAACAAAGGAATAATGAGAAAATTCGAAATAAGTAAAATGGTAAATAGTTCTACTTTGACATTTAAGGTCAACCTTGTGTGACTGAGCTCGACATTTTTCGCACTGGGATTTCAAAAATGTTCCTATCTGACATACACGGCGAAAAAAAATCACTCATAGTATGTGTTATAAGCTAGGGACGAGACAAAAGGCTAAAACAATAAAAATTATATATTTTCAACTACGGTTAATAAAAACGTCAAAAAATGAGTTAATATATACTCTTGAACCATATATTGTGGTTTAAAACAAGAATCCCGATAGGACTTTAGGAGCCTATTCCCTAAACCTAGCAGCCGACATTGCGACGGAGAAAGCCCTGGGAATGTGGTGGAACACCTCAACCGACTGCTTCACCTTTAAGATCAGCTGGACCAGGTTTGACGCAGCACTGTTTGACGGAAGCAGAGCGCCTACCAAGCGAGAACTTCTTCGGATCCTGATGAGTATCTTCGATCCATTGGGACTCATTTCGCAATTCCTAATGATGGTCAAGGTCGTACTCCAAGAAGTATGGCGTAAGGGACTGACATGGGATGACCAGATAGAAAGCAAGCAATTCGACGATTGGCAGACGTGGACAAAATTGCTACCGAAGCTGGAGGAACTCGAAATACCCCGATGTTACCGTCAGATCACAACAACTAGAGCCCAGATTCAAATGCACACATTCGTGGACGCTGGAGACAAAGGGATGGCTGCAGTCGTGTATCTACGGTTCGAAGAAAATGGAACCATCGAATGTGCTCTAGTCGGGGCGGAAACACGGGTTGCGCCTTTGAAGTACCTGTCAACGCCGCGTTCGGAACTCCAGGCTGCTGTCATCGGAGCGAGATTATCCAACAGCACTATGAAGTCATTGTCTCTTTCAGTGTCGCAGCGCTTCTTCTGGTGCGACTCACGTAACGTACTGTGCTGGTTACGTTCCGATCACCGTCGTTACAGCCAGTATGTGGCGGCAAGAGCAAGTGAAATTCTAGACACTACAGAGGTCAACGAATGGAAGTGGGTCAAATCGGAGTGGAACGTCGCAGATGATGGCACGAAATGGACTGGGCAGGTGCAGATGAAGTCCAACGATCGCTGGTTTCGAGGACCGGCATTTTTGCATAAAGCGGAGCGAGATTGGCCTGTTATCCCCTACAACCAAGAAACAACGAACGAAGAACTTCGCGCCAGCGTACTGGTGCACAGGAAAGTTGAGGATCCAGTGGTTGTGGCTAGTGACTATTCAAGCTGGAAGCGCCTGATAAAGGTTACGGGATATGTGCAGCGATTCGGGTACAATCTACGAGCAAAACGACAGGGATTAGTTTCACGTCAAGGACCATTGTCCAGTGAAGAACTGCGACGGGCTCAGCTGTACCATTTTCGACAGGCACAACAAGATGTCTACTACGAAGAGATGTTGGTGCTGAAAGAGGGATCGAAAGATAAAGAGAACGTGCGGAGGCAATGGCAACAATACAGTCGCAGCCAGATCTACAAGATGAGGCCATTCGTGGACGAAGACGGAGTTTTGCGAATGAACAGCCGAGCTGCGAAGTGCTCTTTCCTGTTTCCGGACGAAAAGTTCCCGATAATACTTCCGGACAACCATCCGGTCACCAAAGTTCTCCTAGTGGATTTCCATGAGAGGTACCATCATCGCAATTACGCGACTGTAGCCAACGAGGTGCGTAGACGGTACTGTATTCCACGACTTCGTCAAACACTTCGCAAGATGCGATATGGTTGTCAATAGTGTCGGAACCGAGATGCAAAGCCTGCTGCACCAGAGATGGCCGAACTTCCATCGGCGAGAATGGCTGCCTTCACCAAGCCATTTTCCCATGTAGGCGTAGATTTCTTTGGGCCTATTGAAATCGTAATAGGGCGAAAGGTCGAAAAGCGTTGGGGGGTCTTAATGACGTGTCTAACTGTCCGGGCTCTTCATATTGAGGTTGCTAACTCCCTTAGCACCAGCTCGTGTATGATGGCGTTGAACAATTTTATCGCTCGTCGAGGCACACCAGTGTGCTTTTACTCCGATAGAGGGACGAATTTCGTCGGCGCGTCCAAAGAGCTACGCGACGCTCTGAAGGCGCTAGACAAGCACGAAATGTCGAAGGAGTACACAACACCAACTACGTCCTGGCAGTTCAACCCTCCGTCCAGCCCCCACATGGGCGGTAGCTGGGAGCGGTTGATCCAATCGGTAAAGCGGAACCTGACAGAAGTGCTGAAATGTAGGCGACCAACGGACGAGGAACTACGCAGCGCGTTGACACAGATCGAATCTGTTCTCAACAGTCGCCCACTTACTGATGTTCCCGTGGACGATGAGTCGGAACCGGCTCTTACTCCCAACCATTTTTATTGGGGTCATCGGATGGCTCGAAACCCCTGGCACCATTTGATGACAGCGTTCAAGTTGTGCGACGGGGATGGCAGGTGTCCCAGATGATGGCGAATCTTTTCTGGAAACGATGGCTTAGGAATTATTTACCCGAAATTACTAAACGAACCAAATGGTTCTCTCTCTTCTCTCTTCTTGGCGTAACGTCCTCATGGGACAAAGCCTGCTTCTCAGCTGAGTGTTCTATGAGCACTTCCACAGTTATTAACTGAGAGCTTCCTCTGCCAATGACCATTTTGCATGCGTATATCGTGTGGCAGGCACGAAGATACTCTATGCCCAAGGAAGTCAAGGAAATTTCCTTTACGAAAAGATCCTGGACCGACCGGGAATCGAACCCGTCACCCTCAGCATGGTCGTGCTGAATACCCGTGCGTTTACCGCCTCGGCTATATGGGCCCTATGAACCAAATGGTTCAAGAAGGTAAAGCCCATAGCCGTGGGGGATGTGGATCCGGAGTTACCACGGAACTGCTGGCCTAAAGGCCGGGTAATCGGTACAGTAGAGAAAGGAGGTCAGGTACGTAGAGCAACTGTTTAAACTAGCAAGGGAGTGTACGAGCGACCAGCGGTCAAGCTGGCGGTCCTTGATATCTGGAGCGAAAATAGATAGGCCAAATCATGGAGTTGGCATACCGGGGGGAAGTGTTACAACCCCTCAGGTTGTGTCGCTCCTAGTTACTCAACTGACCGTACCCCATGCTCCGATATGGTCGTGCGCCGATGGATGAGTGATGACAGGAGCAGAATAGAAAGCGAGTGATGAGAACAATAGGGAATAGAAATCCTCTTTATTTACAAAAACAGCAAAGTCATTGAAGACGAATGCTGTGAATTCTTAACGTAGTTTGTTTCCTTATATTACTACTATAAATAATTGCTTAAAACTAGTAGTACGGCCAAAGTAAGATTGTGAAATTGAACTTAAAACTATAAATGCTAAATACTACATGGATTTCTCTAGGTTCATACGACAAACACTATGGACAAATACTTAAACTAAAGCTAACCTAAACATACACGTTAGCCCGAAGGTAAATGAAGTAATAATGTGTTAAAAAGACATAAATGCTAACTAAATATACAAATAGACAGACCTCACATTGCTAGTCAGGGACATTCGACTTAGGACGGACAAAAGGACGAAGATTTACTAAACGTAAGTAACGAAAATATGTACTTTCAAACACAACTATGAATTACCTCCATCATACATGCAGGATATTAAAATATCTACGAACTGACGGATATTATAAATCTCGGAAACTACCCTTTCTTCGCCACCGAAACCCAACACTACCATAAAGTATTCCAGGAAATACTCCATTAACACTCCCGGCCCCAAGATCAAAAATTTGTTGTAACTAAATTTTGATTTGGCTATATCTCAGCAATGGCTCAACCGATTTTCAAAATTTTTTTTATCAATCTCATGTCCGAATCCTAAAATTTCAGATGATTGAACAGAAATTATTCTAGGGGTGCTCAAATTTCCTCTAGAACAGTGCAACCGATACAAATTTTTTTCGACATGCTTATTTAATTGTAAACGTGCAAAATATTTCAGTAAACATCATAAATCTGCGTGGTTCATATGAATATAGTATAAAGTAGCTGGATGCATATCGTAAATACAATCGAAAAATATTTTGAACATCCCTAGCGCTCTCGACAGTGGCTAGTTGTAATTAAATTTTCAATTGACTATATCTCAGCAACGGCTCAACCGATTTTCAAAATTCTTTTACTAATCTCTTCTCCGAATCCTAAAGTTTCAGATAATTGAACAGAAATTATTTTAGGGGTGTTCAAATTTCCTCTAGAACCGTGCAACCGATATATATATATATTTAAATGTTTACCTAATTGGAAGCGGTCTGAAAATTACTGTACGCATAATGGATGTGTGTGGTATAGTATAAGATAAAATATTTTGAACATCCCTAGTGCTCCCGGCACAGTGGCTAGTTGCAATTAAATTTTCAATTGACTATATCTCAGCAACGGCTCAACCGATTTTCAAAATTCTTTTACCAATCTCTTCTCCGAATCCTAAAGTTTCAGATAATTGAACAGAAATTTTTCTAGGGGTGTTCAATTTTCCTCTAGAACGGTGCAACCGATATAATTTTTTTTTTCAAAATGTTTACCTAATAGGAAGGGGTCTGAAAATTACTGTACGCATAATGGATGTGTGGGGTACAGTATAAGATAAAATATTTTGAACATTCCTAGTGCTCCCAGCACGATAATCGAAAATTTGTTGAAACTAAATTTTAAATTAGCTATATCTCAGCGATGGCTTAACCGATTTTCAAAATTATTTTCCTTACTTGTTGTCCTAACCTTCTAGTTTCAGATAATTGAATAAAAAATATTCTAGGGGTGGTTCAATTTTCTCCATATCAGTGCAGAAGATACGATATTTTTCAGCCATTTTTTCTTCATTGAGGACGTTCAAAATATTTCCTTGAACATCATAAACCTACATTATTCAAACGGGAATAGTATAAGATCTATCTGGATACATGCAGTAAACCTCAATTAAAAAGATGTTGAACATCCCTAGTGCTCCTTGAATTATGATCGAAGCTTGACTGTAATTAAATTTTCAATCGCATATATCTCAGCGATTGCTCAACCGATTTTCAAAATTATTTTACCAATCTCTTGTACGAATCTTCAAATTACAGAAGTTTGAAAAAAACCCTTCTAGAGGTGTTCAAATTGCCTCTTGAACAGTTCAACTTGTTTCAAAATATTTATATCATTGTAAAAGTTCTAAATATTTCGGTAAACATCATAAATCTTCGTGATTCTAATGAGAATAGCATAAGATCACTTGATACATATTGTGAACTACATAGTAAATTGAACATCCCTAGCACTACCGGCATTGTGATCGAAATTCGGCTGTAACTATATTTTCAATGGGCTATATGTCAGCGATGACTTGACCGATTTGCTATATTATTTGACTAAACTCTTGTCAGAATTTTGTTGTGTTCAAATTTCCTCAAGAGCTCTGCATCCGGTGTATTTTTTTCGACTTGTTTACTTCATTGTGAACGTTCTAAATATTTTCACAAGCATGAGAAATCTGCGAGATTCTTATTAGAACAGTATAACATAAAAGGATACATTTTTCGTGTGTTGTCCGTTGTCTCATATTTGTGATCGTTCAGTCTGTACAACCTCTGGTTGAAGACGGTGTAGTCTTTTCAAAGAGAATCTTCGTGCATGTCACGTGATATATTAAGGCAAAAATGGTAATGAGTAAAGACAACTCTTAGCTACGAACTGTGGAACTTAAGAATTTAACGTACTGGGAGTGCTAGTATGCGAAATATTCAGAATGATTACAATGAGGCAAATATGTTGAAAAATATTTTTTTAGGTTGCACTGTTGCTGTTGTTGTTACACAGCAACCATAGAATGATTTTTGTTAAACTGTCTGAAAATTGATGGTTTGCGCAACATATTTTTAAAACAAACCCTGAAAACCGGCTGAGATATGCATGCAGTAATCTTATACAATTTTCATTTGAACCACGTAGATTTATGTATGATGTTTGGGGTAAAATTTTGAACTTTTGCAATGAATGAGCAAATTGAAAAAATGTAATGGTAGTAATGGTTTGAAGGAAATTTGAACGCTCTCATAATGATTTTTTTTCAATTGTTTGAATCTTGAATAACTGCAGAACATGTTACTAGAAGAATTTTGAAAATCGGTTAAGCCATCGCAGAGATACAGCTGATTAAAAATTTTGTTTAAACTAATTCGATCACCGTGCCTGGAGCGCTAGGGATTCTAATATATTCTAATATAAACCACACCCATAGATTATGCCTACGGAAATTTTTATAACGTTAAAATTGGTAAACATATCGAAAAAAATATATCGGTTGCACAGAGGAAATTTGAACACCCCTATAATGTTGAATTGTTTGAACCTTGAAGATTATGATAAAAGAGTTCTAAAAGCATTTTGAAAATCGGTTGAGCCATCGCTGAGATATGTAAGATTCAAATATTGGTTGCAGCTAAAATTTGATCTCAATTTCGGGAGCTCAAGAGATGTTCAATATATTTTTCTGTGAGATTCACTATAAGCATTCGGTTATCTAATACTATTCTCATTTGAATCACATAGATGTTTGATCTAGCTACTTTATCGGCGCTGCAGTCTTGGGGAATCAAAACGACTGTTTTAGATTTGTCCCGACGTTTCGACTCTGTTTCGAGTCTTCTTCAAAGGGAAAATTCTGACTTTGAAGAAGACTCGAAACAGAGTCGAAACGTCGGGACAAATCTAAAACAGTCGTTTTGATTCCCCAAGACTGCAGCGCCGATAAAGTAGCTAGATTACACATATCAGTCGAACTCTCATAAGTACCATAGATGTTTGATATTTACGGAAATATTTGGAAGGTTCACAATGAAGAAAAACTGGTCGAAAAAATCGTATCTGCTGCACTGGCATGGAGAAAATTTGACCAGCCCTAGATTATTTTTCATGCATTTATCTGAAACTGAACTGAAAAAGATTAGGACAACATATTAGTAAAAAAATAATTGAAAATCGGTTAAGCAATCGCAGAAATATAGCTGATTTAAAATGAAGCTTCAACTAATTTTCGATCATCGTGCCTGGAGCGCTAGGGATGTTCAAAATATTTGATTGAATACGATTCTCATTTGAACCATACAAATTAATCATGTCTACGGAAGCGCTTGTATCGTTTACAATTAGGTAAACATGTCGATTGCACTGTTCTAGAGAAATTTGAACATCCCTAGAATGATTATTGTTCATTTGTTTGAAACTTGAATATTCGAACAAGAGATTGGTAAAAGAATTTTGAAAATCGGTTGAGCCATCGCTGAGATATAACCAATTGAAAATTCAATTGCAACTAATCACTGTGCCGGGAGCGCTAGGGATATTCAAAATATTTTTCTGTTAAATTAACGATATGGATCCAGTTACTTCTACTATTTTCATTTGAACACCGCAAATCGGTCAAGTCATCGCTGACATTTACCCCTTTGGAAATATAGTTACAGCCAGTGCTGCAATTTTTTGTCAGGCCTTTATGATAGCGATATTTTGCTTTTTTCATTCTCTTCGTTTTGGTTTTCCTGTAAAAGTTGCTTTCCGATCAGCAACACGGGAGCGAAATGAAATAGGTACTCACACTCGCACGCAGCGTGCTGAAAGCGAGAGCTGACAGGGCTAAATTTCCATTCAATTTTCTGTAGTTGAGTGTTTTCACCCGTGCTAACGCATAGGGCACTCACTCTCACAAGCCACCGCTTGAGACGAATGGCCTTTCAGCATGAGTAGTGTGTGGATGATTGGGAATTGATCTTGTTGGGTCGCTCACGAATGGAGCTCTCGGACTCTGTCAGTTCTCACATCGAGGAACTGAAAACGACCGCCGCAGTCATTCATTTTCGGCTGAAAAACAGGCACTGAGACTGATATTTTGCAGGACTGGTTACAGCCGAATTTCGATCACAATGCCAGTAGTGCTAGGGATGTTCAATTTACTATGTAGTTCACAATATGTATCAAGTGATCTTATGCTATTCTTATTAGAATCACAAAGATTTATGATGTTTACCGAAAAATTTAGAACTTTTACAATGATATAAATATTTTGAAAAAAGTTGAACTGTTCAAGAGGCAATTTGAACACCCCTAGAAGGGTTTTTTTATATTCAAACTTTTGTAATTTGAAGATTCGTACAAGAGATTGGTAAAATAATTTTGAAAATCGGTTGAGCCATCGCTGAGATATAAGCGATTGAAAATTTAGTTACAGTCAAGCTTCGGTCACAATTCAAGGAGCACTAGGGATCAACATCTTTTTAATTGAGGTTTACTGCATGTATCCAGATAAATCTTATACTATTCTCGTTTGAATAATGTAGGTTTATGAAGTTCAAGGAAATATTTTGAACGTCCTCAATGAAGAAAAAATGGCTGAAAAATATCGTATCTTCTGCACTGATATGGAGAAAATTGGACCACCCCTAGAATATTTTTTATTCAATTATCTGAAATTAGAAGATTAGGACAACATGTAAGGAAAATAATTTTGAAAATCGGTTAAACCATCGCTGAGATATAACTGATTTAAAATTTAATTTCAACAAATTTTCGATTATCGTGCCGGGAGCGCTAGGGATGTTCAAAATATTTTATCTTATACTATACCACACACATCCATTATGCGTACAGTAATTTTCAAACCGCTTCCAATTAGGTAAACATTTAAAAAAAAATATATCGGTTGCACTGTTCTAGAGGAAATTTGAACACCCCTAGAATAATTTCTGTTCAATTATCTGAAACTTTAGGATTCGGAGAAGAGATTGGTAAAAGAATTTTGAAAATCGGTTGAGCCGTTGCTGAGATATAGTCAATTGAAAATTTAATTGCAACTAGCCACTGTGCCGGGAGCGCTAGGGATGTTCAAAATATGTTTCTGTTAGATTAACGATATGCATCCAGTTATCTTCTACTATTTTCATTTGAACACCTCAGATTTATGATGTTTTCTGAAATATTTGGAACGCATGATAAGCATGACGAAACAAAATTTGTATCGGTTGCACTGTTCTAGAGGGAATTTGAACACCCCTAGAACAATTTCTGTTCAAGCATCTGAAATTTTAAGATTCGGACATGAGATTGATAAAAAAATTTTGAAAATCGGTTGAGCCATTGCTGAGATATAGCCAATTAAAAATTTAGTTACAACAAATTTTCGATCCCGGTGCTCCGCGTAACTTTTTTGATCTCGGTGCTCCTAGTGTTAATTACTCCACGACTTGCTTCAGGAATAACTCTAGAAAATCCTCCAGGAATTTTTCCAGGAATGACTTCAGGGATTCCTACGGGAATTTTTCCAGAAACTACTTCAGAATATCCTCAAAAAAATCCTCCAGGAATTCTACAAGGAAATACTTACGGGATTCCTCTAAGAACGACTCCAGGAATTCTTCTAGGATCTACTCCAGGGATTCCTGCACGAATTCCTCCTGGAAACAATCCAAGAATTCCCATAATTTCTCTTTGAATTACTCCTGGAATTCATAAAAAAAACCTTCCGGAATTTTTCCAAAATTCCTCCCAGAATTCCTTTTAGAAATACCTCAAGGAAATGCTTGAAGAATTTATTCAGAAATTCTTTAAAGAGCAGCTTCAGAAGTGGCTCCAATCTTTTAGGAATTCCTTCACGAATTATTTCAGGAATTCCTCTTTCTCCTGAATTCGTCCTGAAATTCTTCCCGAAATTTCTGAAGGTTTTATTTTAGAAATTCCTCAAGATTTTTTTCAGGAAGGCTTCCAGAAATTCCTCTCAGAAACACTCTAAGAATTTCTCCATGAATTACTTCAAGGCTTTCTTCAAAAACTATTCCAGAGCCTACTCTAGGAATTACTCCAGGATTTCCTCAAGAAATGTCTCTAGAATTTCCTCCACGAATTCCTTCGGTTAATCTTCCAGGAATTCCTCCCGGAATTATCTCAGGAACAGGAATTCTTTAAAGAGCTACTCCAGGGATTCCTCTGGGAAGCGCTTCATATTTTTTTTCAGGAATAGCTCCAGAAACTCCGTTAGAACTTACTCTAAGAATTCCTCCAGGAATCACTACAGTATTCCTCTAGGTAGGATGTCATCCGGAAATTTATCTAAGAATTCCTCCCAGGAGTTCCTTCGGAGTTTCTTTCAGGAAACTCTGGAAGAATCCCTGGTGTAATCCTTGGAGGAACTCTTAAAATAATCCCTGGAGGAATTTTTGAAGAAATACCTGGAGGGAGTCTTGGAAGAATTCCTGGGGGATTTCCTTGGAGAAATTTCATTAGGAATCCCTTGAAAAATACCTGTAGTAAGCCTTGAAGGAGCTTTTGAAAGAGTCACTGGAGGAATTCAAGGAGGAATCCCTGGAGCTATCTCACAAGTTATTTTTGGAGGATTTTCTGGTGGAATTCATGGAGAAATTTTTGTAGGAATTTTTGAAGGAACTACTGGAGGAATTTGTGAATGAATTCCTGGAGGAGTTCGTAAAGTAATTCCTGAATAAATTTCTTCAAAAATCCCAGGAAGAACTGTTCGAGGGATTTTTGGAGAAATTCATAGAGGGATTCTTGAAGCAGAAATTCCAACAGGATCTTCCCCAAAAATCACTCCACAATTTTCCCTGAAAGTCCTCCAGAAATTATTCCAGAAACTGCTACGGGAACTCCCCCAAGAATTCTTTCAAGATTTCAATCAAGAATCCGTTCAAAATTTTTTCCAAGAATTTCTACAGAAATTCCTGGATGACATCCTACCTTGAGGAATTACTGGAGTGATTCCTGGAGGAATTCTTGGAGTAAATTCTAACGGAGTTTCTGGAGCAATTCCTGGAATCCCTGTAGTAACTCTTTAAGGAAAACTTTACCTGAGATAATTCCGGGAGGAATTCCTGGAAAGTTAACCGAAGGAATTCTTGAAGGAAGTTCTAGAGACATTTCTTGAGGAAATCCTGAAGAGAAACATGCATTATTGCTGGAGAACTCCTGCATTAATTACCAGAGACATTTCTTGAGGAAATCCTGGAGTAATTCCTGGAGTACGTTCTGGAATACTTCTTCAAGACGAATCCCTGGAGATATTCCTAAGCAATATCTGGAGAAGTTCCTGAAAAAATTCGTGAAGGAATTCCTAAAAGATTGGCTGGAGGCACTTCTGGAGGAGTTCTTTAAGGATTTTCTGAAGAAATTCTTGAAGCATTTGCTTGAGGTATTTCTAGAAGGAATTCTGGGAGGAATTTCTGGAAAAATTTCAGAAGCAATTTTTGGACGAATTGCTGGAGTAATTCAAAGAGAAATTATGGGAATTCTTGGATTGTTTCCGGGAGGAATTCTTGACGGCTTTCCTGGAGTAGTTCCCGGAGTAATTCTTGGAGGAATCCCGTAAGTATTTCCTTGTAGAATTCCTGGAGAATTTTTTTGAGGACAGCCTGAAGTAGTTCCTGGAAGAATTCCCGTAGGAATCCCCGAAGTCATTTCTGAAGCAATTCGTGGAGGAATTCTTAGAGTTATTCCTGAAGCAATTCTTGGAGTAATTAATGGAGTATTTCCTGGAAGACTTTATGGAAGAATTCCTGAAGGAATTCTTGGAGGAATTTTTGGAGGAATTCCTCGAGTTATTCCTGAAGCAATTCTTGGAGTAATTCATGGAGTATATCCTGGAAGACTTTATGGAAAAATTCCTGAAAGAATTCTTGGAGAAATTTTCGGAGGAATTCCGTGAGGAATTTCTGGAAAAGTTCGTGGATGAATTCCTGGAGTAATTCCTGGTGAAATTCCTGGAAGAATTCCTGGAGTATTTTCTGTAGGAATTCCTGGAGCAATGCCTGGAGGAATTTCTGGTGGATATTCTGTAGGAATTCCTGGGGGAATCCCTAGAATATTTATTGAAGGAATCACTGGCGAAATTTCTGGACGAAAGAAATAACTGGCGAAATTCTTAGAGGAATTTCTGGAGTGTTTTCTGGAGGAATGTCTGGAGAAATTTCTGGAGGATATTCTGTACGAACTCCTGGAGGAATCCATAGAAGATTTATTAAAGCAACCACTGGCGAAATTTCTGGACGATTTCCTGGAGGAAAAACAGGAAGGAATTCTGAAGGAATCTCTAAAGAATTTTCTGGAGCATTTACTGGAGAAATTTATGAAGGAATCACTGGAGGAATTCCTGGAAAAAAAATGGAGGACATCTTGCAGTAGTTACTGGATAAACATCTGTAAGAATCCTGTAGGAATACCTGGAGTAACTCGAGAAATTTTTGGAGTTATGCCTGGAGTATTTCCAAAAAGACTTCCTGGAAAAATACCTGATGGAATTTCTGGAGGTATGCATTGAGCAATTTCCGTTGGAATTCTTGGAGGAACTCCTGGAGTAGTACCTGAAGTAATTTCTGGAGGAATTCCTGGAATAATTTATGGAGAAATTCATGAAGTAATTCCTGGAGAAATGCCTGGAGTACTTTCTGGAGAAATTTTTGATGAAATCCCTGAAGAAATTCCTAGAGGAATTCTGTGAGGAATTACTGAAGGAATTTCCGGAGGAATTACTGACGGAATTTCTAGAGGAATTTCTTGATAATTTCCAGGAAGAAATTCTGGAAGGAATTCTAGAGGAATCCTTGGAGGAACCTCTAGAGAATCTCCTGCAGCAATTACAGGAGGAATTTATGGTGGGATTCCTGGAGGAATCCCTGCAGGATTTCCTGGTAGAATTTCGGGATAAATTCCTGCAGGAACTCATGGAGGAATAACTGGAAGAATTTTTGGAGGACACCGTGGAAAAAAATCTAGAGGAATCGTCAGAGGAATTCCTAGATGAATCCTTGCAGGAATTCTTAGAGAAAGTCTTGGAGCAATTTATTGAAAAAATGTCTTGTGAAATCCCTGGAAGAATTCCTGATGAAATCCCTTCTACAATTCCTGAAGAGAAATTCCTGTAGAAATTTCGAGATGAATTTCTGGAGTTATTACTGGAAGAACTACTGGAAGAAATTTTAGCTGGCATCGTGGAGGATTTTTTGGAGGAATCCCTTGAGGAAGTCCTGGTGGTATTAATGCAGGAATTTCTGGAAAAATCCCTTGAGTCCTTCAGTAATTTTCGGGAAAAATCCTGAAGAGAAACATGCATTATTGCTGGAGAACTCCTGCATTAATTACCAGAGCTATAATGGAGAAATTCCCAGTAAAATCCTAGGGTGATTCTACGACAAATGCTGGAGGAATTCTTGAGCTAATTCTTAAGAAATTCCCTTGGTATTTTTTGGGGGTGGCCTGGAGGAATGCCTGGGGAGCTCCTGGAATCACTCTCAGGAACATCAGGAGTGCTTCCCGTTGAACTGAAAATAAATAAACTGTGGGAAGCTACTCCTGGAATAATTTCTGGAGAAAAATTCTAAACCAGTTCTTGAAAGTATCCCAGAAGAAATTTTAGTAGAACTAAAGGACAAAAACTCAGACGGAGTAGCTGGAGAAATACCAGGAAGGACTCCTAGAAGAATCTCATTAGAGGTTTTCCAGAAAGAACTACGGGAGAGTCCCAGAAAGCATTCAAAGGGAAATCATAAAAAAGCTGGAGGAATCCCAGATTCCTGTAGAAATTACAAAAGAAAGTTCTGGATGAATGTACATCAAACACACTGGAGAAAGTGCGCAAAAAAAAACAAAAATAAATGACAACCGCTTTATACTGTGCGTGCGTTCGCGCAACATAAATTGCTGGTGCGCAGGCGCTATAGCCCGGTGAGCATTGTGTGCAGTGAGAACGAAGCGACAAAAGCCCTATCGCGTCTCGGCCGCGGCCCCGGCCCGGACCCAATCTCGGCCCGAAGGTTTAAATATCCCTTAAAACGGTGCCACCCAGCGTTATGATCTCGCTAAATTCCACCAGTGAGTGGGTTTGGGTGTATGGCATCTAGGCGAATCTTCACCCAAAGAAAAGGATGCCTTGAGATTGATTCATAAACATTGCGCGCAATTTTCCGTTCACTGTTGGCTCTGTCAAACGATGACCGCCACCGCGACGCCGGACTTCGTTGCCCAAAGTATCTAAATATGTACCAAGGTAAGAGATTCCTTCTAATATTCATGGATTTGTGAGAAAAGGAAAAAAGCAAAAAATAGTTATGAAGTTAGCGCAGATTTGTATGGGCACATCACTATTTAGCAAACTTTCTTAAGAAATTAAGCACCCATGTAGGCGTAGATTTCTTTGGGCCTATTGAAATCGTAATAGGGCGAAAGGTCGAAAAGCGTTGGGGGGTCTTAATGACGTGTCTAACTGTCCGGGCTCTTCATATTGAGGTTGCTAACTCCCTTAGCACCAGCTCGTGTATGATGGCGTTGAACAATTTTATCGCTCGTCGAGGCACACCAGTGCGCTTTTACTCCGATAGAGGGACGAATTTCGTCGGCGCGTCCAAAGAGCTACGCGACGCTCTGAAGGCGCTAGACAAGCACGAAATGTCGAAGGAGTACACAACACCAACTACGTCCTGGCAGTTCAACCCTCCGTCCAGCCCCCACATGGGCGGTAGCTGGGAGCGGTTGATCCAATCGGTAAAGCGGAACCTGACAGAAGTGCTGAAATGTAGGCGACCAACGGACGAGGAACTACGCAGCGCGTTGACACAGATCGAATCTGTTCTCAACAGTCGCCCACTTACTGATGTTCCCGTGGACGATGAGTCGGAACCGGCTCTTACTCCCAACCATTTTTTATTGGGGTCATCGGATGGCTCGAAACCCCTGGCACCATTTGATGACAGCGTTCAAGTTGTGCGACGGGGATGGCAGGTGTCCCAGATGATGGCGAATCTTTTCTGGAAACGATGGCTTAGGAATTATTTACCCGAAATTACTAAACGAACCAAATGGTTCTCTCTCTTCTCTCTTCTTGGCGTAACGTCCTCATGGGACAAAGCCTGCTTCTCAGCTGAGTGTTCTATGAGCACTTCCACAGTTATTAACTGAGAGCTTCCTCTGCCAATGACCATTTTGCATGCGTATATCGTGTGGCAGGCACGAAGATACTCTATGCCCAAGGAAGTCAAGGAAATTTCCTTTACGAAAAGATCCTGGACCGACCGGGAATCGAACCCGTCACCCTCAGCATGGTCGTGCTGAATACCCGTGCGTTTACCGCCTCGGCTATATGGGCCCTATGAACCAAATGGTTCAAGAAGGTAAAGCCCATAGCCGTGGGGGATGTGGATCCGGAGTTACCACGGAACTGCTGGCCTAAAGGCCGGGTAATCGGTACAGTAGAGAAAGGAGGTCAGGTACGTAGAGCAACTGTTTAAACTAGCAAGGGAGTGTACGAGCGACCAGCGGTCAAGCTGGCGGTCCTTGATATCTGGAGCGAAAATAGATAGGCCAAATCATGGAGTTGGCATACCGGGGGGAAGTGTTACAACCCCTCAGGTTGTGTCGCTCCTAGTTACTCAACTGACCGTACCCCATGCTCCGATATGGTCGTGCGCCGATGGATGAGTGATGACAGGAGCAGAATAGAAAGCGAGTGATGAGAACAATAGGGAATAGAAATCCTCTTTATTTACAAAAACAGCAAAGTCATTGAAGACGAATGCTGTGAATTCTTAACGTAGTTTGTTTCCTTATATTACTACTATAAATAATTGCTTAAAACTAGTAGTACGGCCAAAGTAAGATTGTGAAATTGAACTTAAAACTATAAATGCTAAATACTACATGGATTTCTCTAGGTTCATACGACAAACACTATGGACAAATACTTAAACTAAAGCTAACCTAAACATACACGTTAGCCCGAAGGTAAATGAAGTAATAATGTGTTAAAAAGACATAAATGCTAACTAAATATACAAATAGACAGACCTCACATTGCTAGTCAGGGACATTCGACTTAGGACGGACAAAAGGACGAAGATTTACTAAACGTAAGTAACGAAAATATGTACTTTCAAACACAACTATGAATTACCTCCATCATACATGCAGGATATTAAAATATCTACGAACTGACGGATATTATAAATCTCGGAAACTACCCTTTCTTCGCCACCGAAACCCAACACTACCATAAAGTATTCCAGGAAATACTCCATTAATTACTCCACGACTTGCTTCAGGAATAACTCTAGAAAATCCTCCAGGAATTTCTCCAGGAATGACTTCAGGGATTCCTACGGGAATTTTTCCAGAAACTACTTCAGAATATCCTCAAAAAAATCCTCCAGGAATTCTACAAGGAAATACTTACGGGATTCCTCTAAGAACGACTCCAGGAATTCTTCTAGGATCTACTCCAGGGATTCCTGCACGAATTCCTCCTGGAAACAATCCAAGAATTCCCATAATTTCTCTTTGAATTACTCCTGGAATTCATAAAAAAAACCTTCCGGAATTTTTCCAAAATTCCTCCCAGAATTCCTTTTAGAAATACCTCAAGGAAATGCTTGAAGAATTTATTCAGAAATTCTTTAAAGAGCAGCTTCAGAAGTGGCTCCAATCTTTTAGGAATTCCTTCACGAATTATTTCAGGAATTCCTCTTTCTCCTGAATTCGTCCTGAAATTCTTCCCGAAATTTCTGAAGGTTTTATTTTAGAAATTCCTCAAGATTTTTTTCAGGAAGGCTTCCAGAAATTCCTCTCAGAAACACTCTAAGAATTTCTCCATGAATTACTTCAAGGCTTTCTTCAAAAACTATTCCAGAGCCTACTCTAGGAATTACTCCAGGATTTCCTCAAGAAATGTCTCTAGAATTTCCTCCACGAATTCCTTCGGTTAATCTTCCAGGAATTCCTCCCGGAATTATCTCAGGAACAGGAATTCTTTAAAGAGCTACTCCAGGGATTCCTCTGGGAAGCGCTTCATATTTTTTTCAGGAATAGCTCCAGAAACTCCGTTAGAACTTACTCTAAGAATTCCTCCAGGAATCACTACAGTATTCCTCTAGGTAGGATGTCATCCGGAAATTTATCTAAGAATTCCTCCCAGGAGTTCCTTCGGAGTTTCTTTCAGGAAACTCTGGAAGAATCCCTGGTGTAATCCTTGGAGGAACTCTTAAAATAATCCCTGGAGGAATTTTTGAAGAAATACCTGGAGGGAGTCTTGGAAGAATTCCTGGGGGATTTCCTTGGAGAAATTTCATTAGGAATCCCTTGAAAAATACCTGTAGTAAGCCTTGAAGGAGCTTTTGAAAGAGTCACTGGAGGAATTCAAGGAGGAATCCCTGGAGCTATCTCACAAGTTATTTTTGGAGGATTTTCTGGTGGAATTCATGGAGAAATTTTTGTAGGAATTTTTGAAGGAACTACTGGAGGAATTTGTGAATGAATTCCTGGAGGAGTTCGTAAAGTAATTCCTGAATAAATTTCTTCAAAAATCCCAGGAAGAACTGTTCGAGGGATTTTTGGAGAAATTCATAGAGGGATTCTTGAAGCAGAAATTCCAACAGGATCTTCCCCAAAAATCACTCCACAATTTTCCCTGAAAGTCCTCCAGAAATTATTCCAGAAACTGCTACGGGAACTCCCCCAAGAATTCTTTCAAGATTTCAATCAAGAATCCGTTCAAAATTTTTTCCAAGAATTTCTACAGAAATTCCTGGATGACATCCTACCTTGAGGAATTACTGGAGTGATTCCTGGAGGAATTCTTGGAGTAAATTCTAACGGAGTTTCTGGAGCAATTCCTGGAATCCCTGTAGTAACTCTTTAAGGAAAACTTTACCTGAGATAATTCCGGGAGGAATTCCTGGAAAGTTAACCGAAGGAATTCTTGAAGGAAGTTCTAGAGACATTTCTTGAGGAAATCCTGAAGAGAAACATGCATTATTGCTGGAGAACTCCTGCATTAATTACCAGAGACATTTCTTGAGGAAATCCTGGAGTAATTCCTGGAGTACGTTCTGGAATACTTCTTCAAGACGAATCCCTGGAGATATTCCTAAGCAATATCTGGAGAAGTTCCTGAAAAAATTCGTGAAGGAATTCCTAAAAGATTGGCTGGAGGCACTTCTGGAGGAGTTCTTTAAGGATTTTCTGAAGAAATTCTTGAAGCATTTGCTTGAGGTATTTCTAGAAGGAATTCTGGGAGGAATTTCTGGAAAAATTTCAGAAGCAATTTTTGGACGAATTGCTGGAGTAATTCAAAGAGAAATTATGGGAATTCTTGGATTGTTTCCGGGAGGAATTCTTGACGGCTTTCCTGGAGTAGTTCCCGGAGTAATTCTTGGAGGAATCCCGTAAGTATTTCCTTGTAGAATTCCTGGAGAATTTTTTTGAGGACAGCCTGAAGTAGTTCCTGGAAGAATTCCCGTAGGAATCCCCGAAGTCATTTCTGAAGCAATTCGTGGAGGAATTCTTAGAGTTATTCCTGAAGCAATTCTTGGAGTAATTAATGGAGTATTTCCTGGAAGACTTTATGGAAGAATTCCTGAAGGAATTCTTGGAGGAATTTTTGGAGGAATTCCTCGAGTTATTCCTGAAGCAATTCTTGGAGTAATTCATGGAGTATATCCTGGAAGACTTTATGGAAAAATTCCTGAAAGAATTCTTGGAGAAATTTTCGGAGGAATTCCGTGAGGAATTTCTGGAAAAGTTCGTGGATGAATTCCTGGAGTAATTCCTGGTGAAATTCCTGGAAGAATTCCTGGAGTATTTTCTGTAGGAATTCCTGGAGCAATGCCTGGAGGAATTTCTGGTGGATATTCTGTAGGAATTCCTGGGGGAATCCCTAGAATATTTATTGAAGGAATCACTGGCGAAATTTCTGGACGAAAGAAATAACTGGCGAAATTCTTAGAGGAATTTCTGGAGTGTTTTCTGGAGGAATGTCTGGAGAAATTTCTGGAGGATATTCTGTACGAACTCCTGGAGGAATCCATAGAAGATTTATTAAAGCAACCACTGGCGAAATTTCTGGACGATTTCCTGGAGGAAAAACAGGAAGGAATTCTGAAGGAATCTCTAAAGAATTTTCTGGAGCATTTACTGGAGAAATTTATGAAGGAATCACTGGAGGAATTCCTGGAAAAAAAATGGAGGACATCTTGCAGTAGTTACTGGATAAACATCTGTAAGAATCCTGTAGGAATACCTGGAGTAACTCGAGAAATTTTTGGAGTTATGCCTGGAGTATTTCCAAAAAGACTTCCTGGAAAAATACCTGATGGAATTTCTGGAGGTATGCATTGAGCAATTTCCGTTGGAATTCTTGGAGGAACTCCTGGAGTAGTACCTGAAGTAATTTCTGGAGGAATTCCTGGAATAATTTATGGAGAAATTCATGAAGTAATTCCTGGAGAAATGCCTGGAGTACTTTCTGGAGAAATTTTTGATGAAATCCCTGAAGAAATTCCTGGAGGAATTCTGTGAGGAATTACTGAAGGAATTTCCGGAGGAATTACTGACGGAATTTCTAGAGGAATTTCTTGATAATTTCCAGGAAGAAATTCTGGAAGGAATTCTAGAGGAATCCTTGGAGGAACCTCTAGAGAATCTCCTGCAGCAATTACAGGAGGAATTTATGGTGGGATTCCTGGAGGAATCCCTGCAGGATTTCCTGGTAGAATTTCGGGATAAATTCCTGCAGGAACTCATGGAGGAATAACTGGAAGAATTTTTGGAGGACACCGTGGAAAAAAATCTAGAGGAATCGTCAGAGGAATTCCTAGATGAATCCTTGCAGGAATTCTTAGAGAAAGTCTTGGAGCAATTTATTGAAAAAATGTCTTGTGAAATCCCTGGAAGAATTCCTGATGAAATCCCTTCTACAATTCCTGAAGAGAAATTCCTGTAGAAATTTCGAGATGAATTTCTGGAGTTATTACTGGAAGAACTACTGGAAGAAATTTTAGCTGGCATCGTGGAGGATTTTTTGGAGGAATCCCTTGAGGAAGTCCTGGTGGTATTAATGCAGGAATTTCTGGAAAAATCCCTTGAGTCCTTCAGTAATTTTCGGGAAAAATCCTGAAGAGAAACATGCATTATTGCTGGAGAACTCCTGCATTAATTACCAGAGCTATAATGGAGAAATTCCCAGTAAAATCCTAGGGTGATTCTACGACAAATGCTGGAGGAATTCTTGAGCTAATTCTTAAGAAATTCCCTTGGTATTTTTTGGGGGTGGCCTGGAGGAATGCCTGGGGAGCTCCTGGACTCACTCTCAGGAACATCAGGAGTGCTTCCCGTTGAACTGAAAATAAATAAACTGTGGGAAGCTACTCCTGGAATAATTTCTGGAGAAAAATTCTAAACCAGTTCTTGAAAGTATCCCAGAAGAAATTTTAGTAGAACTAAAGGACAAAAACTCAGACGGAGTAGCTGGAGAAATACCAGGAAGGACTCCTAGAAGAATCTCATTAGAGGTTTTCCAGAAAGAACTACGGGAGAGTCCCAGAAAGCATTCAAAGGGAAATCATAAAAAAGCTGGAGGAATCCCAGATTCCTGTAGAAATTACAAAAGAAAGTTCTGGATGAATGTACATCAAACACACTGGAGAAAGTGCGCAAAAAAAAACAAAAATAAATGACAACCGCTTTATACTGTGCGTGCGTTCGCGCAACATAAATTGCTGGTGCGCAGGCGCTATAGCCCGGTGAGCATTGTGTGCAGTGAGAACGAAGCGACAAAAGCCCTATCGCGTCTCGGCCGCGGCCCCGGCCCGGACCCAATCTCGGCCCGAAGGTTTAAATATCCCTTAAAACGGTGCCACCCAGCGTTATGATCTCGCTAAATTCCACCAGTGAGTGGGTTTGGGTGTATGGCATCTAGGCGAATCTTCACCCAAAGAAAAGGATGCCTTGAGATTGATTCATAAACATTGCGCGCAATTTTCCGTTCACTGTTGGCTCTGTCAAACGATGACCGCCACCGCGACGCCGGACTTCGTTGCCCAAAGTATCTAAATATGTACCAAGGTAAGAGATTCCTTCTAATATTCATGGATTTGTGAGAAAAGGAAAAAAGCAAAAAATAGTTATGAAGTTAGCGCAGATTTGTATGGGCACATCACTATTTAGCAAACTTTCTTAAGAAATTAAGCACTCCCATCTTAGAAGCAATTATTTAATTGCATCTCACTGGATTAAAAGTGACCTCCATGCAATAAAACAGGAAATATCGCCATTTGAAAATCGGTGACAAAATATTTTTTCTTGGTTCTAAACATATTTTTTCAGCATTTGGAATTATCCAAACTAATAAAACTTCACAAACTTTGCTGAAATAATGACATTTTAGTGTAAAAACACCAACTTTTCATAACTAACGCAGATGTGTTGGTGAGTCTCCATTTTGACATTTGCGGGAATCTCTTACCTTGGTATTTAGATACTTTGTTCGTTGCCATGCGCACGACGACCAACAGCAAGCAAACGTGTAGGGTTGCCAGACAGTATTGCAATAAAAACATTGATTTATTTCACCAGATTTTGAATTCAAGATTGTGACAAAACTATGAAAGATACAATGTTGCACTAAAGGACAGTTTGGTAGCGTATCAAAAAATGAATGTTTTGTAGAAGAACATTTCTCACATTTATCACGTTTTTCACGAGTAAACTATCAAAAAAGGTGAAAAAGGGGTACATTTTTAGGCACTTTTTACATAAAAGTCAAAATTTCTGCACTTAAATGACTTTTTATCAATTACCTGTCCAAAGAGCATTAAAAGACAAAGCTTTAAGCTTTCTATCCATGCGCTTAGATTGATTATACGGTTCATAGTTTCTGAGTTAGAGATGTTTAAAGATGGGGTAATTTAAAAACACTAATTTTTGAATAACTCACTTAGCAGTGATTTCCGGACCTACCTGTAGAACAATTTTTTGCTGCAAATATGGTCTACTTTCACCTCCTTTCGGGTGTAACACGAATTACCAGTCACCCTGTATTATGTACAACATATTCGATAGAATTCAAGGTAATTCAATAGTACAAAAATTCTAAATCTTTTCTTTTGCGTTTCGAACGAAGTGATCTTCGCAAGCTTAAATCATTTTGAATGCCAAAGGCTACATCTTGTTTACGTTTTCTTCTTTGATTAATACATAACGGAACAACAGAATGTCCTGGTTCACCAAGACCATCTGGAGATGAAGTTGGTTGATTCATCGAAGGCTCCGTATTGCTGGTTGACTGCTGCACTGAACCATCATCACGCTTTGAAGAATTTCGAATAGGCACACTATTGCCTGAAAGCCTTGATGTTGACAAACTATTGCCAGAGGCTGATGAGTTAGACAAACTATTGCCATTCTGTGTATTGAATAAACATGAATCAGAAACAAATCCGTAAAAATCGTCTTCTGGATCAATCACGTCTGCCCTCTCCCTGGTACGCTTCCTGTTATCCGCTTCATTACTACTCCACATAATGCTCTTAGGCAATTGATGCCTCAACATAAGCTGTTCGCGGTGAGCTGTGTACGTACGGCCTCCTACATAAACCTGAAACACATTGTGAGATATTTGCTTGAGGAAAATAGCGTCCAGCCACCTCTTCACATCAGTCGGTTTAAAGTTTTTGAAGTACACTGGATCGCCTGTATGCAACTGGGCAAACTTGTCCTTTTTGGTTCCATCCGCATTAAAACTAGTCCTTTTTTCTCCTTTTGAATCGTCAGATGGTTTTTAAAACTACTTTTTGGATTAACTAAGTCAAGAATCGTTTTTGGTTTAAATTTAAACAGTTTTTCTGATGGAAAACTCGAGTCTTTTGTACATGTATTGCGATAATTAAACAGAAAGCAAGATAATCTATCTTCAAGATCTAATTCTTTTATTTGTGGGTCGAGCAAAAACTTCTTCAAAACCTCTTTAGCCACCCGAACCATTCTTTCTGCTTGGCCGTTACTCGAAGTGTGATATGGTGGGCTTTTCAGGACTTTGATGCCCTGCTTTTACCAAAAATCTACTAAATATTTTGAGTTGAATGGTAGCCCACCCAAAAAGAGATATGAATTTAGTCTTAACTTTTTTGGCATCAGTCCCATTTCTCATGAATTCAACTTCAAGCCACTTCGAGTAACTATCTACCACTACAAGTAAAACTTTTTGTTCAAAATAGAAGAAATCTGCATGTATTCTACTAAATGGACGAGTGGTGGGAATCCAGTTCACAACATTAGCTTCTTTCTTTGGTACCACTGCCATCTGATTACATGTGACTTTTAACGAAACTTTCAATATCACTATTGATTCCGTACCAGTAAACGGTTCTTCTGGCCAGTTGTTTGATTTTATGAATACCTGTGTGATTTCTATGTAGAAGTTTCAAAACTGTTGCATGCAAACTGGCTGGAATTACAACTCGATCCTGGAAAAGCAAGCAACCATCCAACAGCTCAATATCTTGATGCTGTGAATAAACATCTTTAAATCTTTTCTCCAACTTTTTTGGCCAACCGTTTTGCATGAAAAACAACACCTTCTGAAGGAAATCATCCTTTTTTGTCTCACTTCCAATTATTATCCAGTCCAAAGGTATATCTGCGGTAATATTGATGTTTTTGATGGAATCGCGTAGTAACTCTTTGGGAACTTCTTGTGGTAAGGGAAAACGAGAGCAAAAGTCCGCGTTTCCCATTTGAGCAGATGGGCGATAAACAATGTCGAAATCATAAATTGACAACTCCATTATGTATCGTTGTAGCCGGGTTACAAATATTGAGTTCTTGCCTTCCTTTCCAAAAATACCAATCAAAGGTTTGTGATCTGTGTAAACGGTAAACTTCTTTGCATACAAATACTTGTGAAACTTTTTAATTGTACTAACAATCGCCAACGCCTCTAGATGCAAAATTGGATACGATTTCTGTGCATCATTCAACGAGAAGGAAGTGAAACTTATTGGCCGCTCTTCTTTTGCAATTACATGTGCAATCACTCCTCCCAAACCGTAACCACAGGCATCCGAAACAACAACTATTGTTTTTTTTAGGATCGTAGTATTCCAAAAGATTAGAGTTTATTAGCAACTTTTTACAAAATTCAAATGATTTGTCACAATCATCGCTCCAAACAAATGTATTGTTCTTTCTTAACAAATTGTACAACGTGCTGAGCTGCGAGGATAAATTGGGAATGAAACGACCATAATAGTTTAGCAAACCCAAAAATGCCTTCAATTCCGTGACGTTTTTCGGAGCTGAAGCTCTGCGAATCGTCTCAATTTTATCAGGGCATGGTAACAGTCCTTTGTCTGGTAAAACATGACCTAAATAAGGCAAACTAGAAACAAAAGACTTGCATTTTTTTTAAATGAACTTTAATGTTGAACTTAGACAAACGTGCTAAGACCAAATAAAGCTTCTTTTTACAGTCCTCGTAGTCCTTTCCAGCGATCAACACGTCGTCAAGATAACATGAAACTCCCTCTATTCCTTGCAAAACTCGATCCATTACTTTTTGAAAAATGGCTACACTACTAGATGCTCCCTGTGGTAGGCGATTATAAGAGTACAAACCTTTGATTTTGTTTATTATTATAATTTTTCTTGATTTTTTGGAAAGGCGCAGCTGAGTGTAAGCTCCAGCCAAATCGAGAGAACAAAAAACTTTAGAACCCGACAATGAAGCAAACAAATCTTGAGCCACCGGAAGTGGGTAGGTATTCGGTATAATGACCTTATTTATGGAGATTTTGCAATCAATCACCATCCTAATACCCTGATCTTTCTTCACCACAATTATAACCGGGGAAGCCCATTCGCTGACATCAACGGGGGTGATAATACCATCCCGCTCTAAAGAATCAATATGTTCAATAACTTTATCTCTTAAACGATATGGGACTTCGTATGCTCGCCTAAAAACTGGTTTATCTTCCTTCAAAACTAAATCGGCTTCAAAATCTTTAATCGGTGTTGAAAAGTCATTATCGAAACATTTGCAAATTTACTTTTGATGTCCTCTTGAATGCTATCCTCCTTTGCCATGGCTGTGTAGTTTACGGAAACAGGGCGAAATGCGTCTCTCCATGCCGAAAAGAATACATCCAGGCAGTCACGCCCGAATAATGGTGTGAAGATTTTCTTGCTCTCCAAAACCACTAGCTGTACCACCTTACGCTGATCATTTGCTCTTACCGACACCTCGAATTGACCGACGACCTTCAGCTATGCTCCGTCGACGACAGCTAACTTTACAGGACATCTGGAAAGCTGACTGTATCCGAACTTCTTCTCATACGTTTGTCGGCAAATGACGGATACCGCGGTGCCACTGTCGATTTTCATCTGTAGAGTTTCACCGTCGACTGCTGCATCGATCAAGCAAGGCGCGCTGGATCTCTGACTGGTGGACACCATAAGAACGCTCATTTCACCTTCTGAATCCGACAAGGCTGCTCTCTTGAAGCGGTCGGATACAATCGATTTTTTTGGTTCAACGACGACAGATTTAATGGACGGTTTTTGATGCTTCAAATCGTAGCAGTACTTGCGAGTATGACCTTTCCTACGACAGTATGTACAGTAGTAAGTTTTGTATCCCCGCTTCCTAGACTCAGAACGACTCCTACTATGACTGCGACTATCATTCATGCGATTGCGAAGATCACGATTTCTACCTCTAGACTTTGTTGGTGTCGGAGTGAAATCCCGACGAAACCCTACCTTTTTTTTACCAAGCCGATCAATAGCACTAATCCTACCTGTTTCTGGTTCATGCATGAGACTAAATAGCTCTTTCTATTACTTCTTCGCGGTTAACAATTATTCGTTCAGCTTTGGCAAGCGTTAAATCATCTTCGTCGAGGAGTCGCTCTTGTAGCTGCTTACTCGAAATACCACACAATAATTTGTCACGGACAGCTGTTTCTTTAAATGTACTGAACTTACAGTACTCTGCCAGTTGTTTTACTGCGAGAATAAAATCTACTGCTCGCTCGCCCGGTTTCTGCACCCTTGCATAGAACTTGATTCGCTGAACTAAGTCGCTTTCACTTCTGTCGAAACGTTTGCGTAACGCTTCCGTCAAGTCTTTGTATTCTATGTTTTTCAAGTCTTGACCAGGGTACAACAACTTGAGCTCGCTGTACACAGCAGTACCACCAGTGTTGCGAAACTCATGCTCACGAGTAAAAAATACTCACTCACCTTACTCTTTTGTGAGTAATGCTCACGCCGTGAGTTACTCACGTATGAGTATACTCATTTGTGAGTATGACCTCGTTACTCACTTGCGAGTAATACTCACACGAGAGTATGACGTCATTACTCACGCGTGAGTTACTCATTTTACTCACGGTGAGTTTAGTGAGTAAGTTATTTTTGTTGGTTTGAAGTAAAGTTTTCGTTTATTCTATACTGCAATAGTGATTATTTATATACTAGGCAAGGTTTTCGAGGAAAGGTGGGTCCACAGAGAAACAGACGTCACACTCTCATCGCTTCCCATCGATCATCTTTTTAACGATTGATTCAAATATTCAGTAGTAGCTCGATTGACCACTCGCGGCGCTGGTATAGTTTTTGCTCCGGTTTGACGTTTGCTCACTACCGCCATCTAGTGGCGGCCCGGCCAAGCACAGTACATTTAGCATTGGGCGATTATGTTTTCGTGACGATGTTTTTTAATGAAATTTGTGCTAAGTGTTACGTCTGTTTCTCTGTGGTGGGTCTGTTCGAAAGCTTTGGCACCATAGGCTAAAAATTCTTATTGTTTACCTACGCATGCAAAGGAATAACATCAATAAGGAAATCTCTATGTTTCGCTTCACTTTGTTAAGGGTATAACTTTTTTCGCATACGTCGGTCCCTTTGCGGTCTTCAACAAAGTAGGGTCGTTCAATTACAGCGTCTCTTAGCTTCAAACTTTTCTTTTCTGCATACATTTGGTCGCGATGAGGGGACAGCTAAAATGGTAAACACAGTGTAAATACTACTTAACAAAGTTTCATGAAGAGTCGTCGGTGTTTAACAAATTTCTTTGTGTTCAACTGCCACCCCGTTCATCGGATGTCGAAAATAAACAAAAGAAATCATCTTGTACCGACTTTTCAAATTCTCTAAGCAGAATACCCTCTTCGAATGAGTGTAATCAGTTTTGTACCTTTTAATTTCGCCCTATGTTGCTTATCCTTTGACTGATACGCGTGTGGGTAACTGACACTGATGAAGATTACGCGTATTTGTCAAAGGATATGAAACATAGGGCAGAATTAAAAGGTATACAAAACAGATTACTCATAAAAAAAAATCAGCTGATTGCATCTTGCGGATAGCCTTATTGAAGACAGATCAATGACAGTTTTGAGGTTATAAGGGTTATATCCCGTTAAGAATGCTTCATCTTCCCATAACCTTTAATCCATTCAGATTTTCGATTCATATTGAATCATTGTCATATTAACTCTACATATTTGAATCAAAACTATAATTTTCCATAAAATACATGATTTGTATTCAAGTGGACATAATGTAAAGTGTATGTACAGGGGATGGCCAAAATGTTTGGGATAGGCAACTTTTTTTTCTCTCACAAAAAAGTTCAACATGCTATAACTTTTCATAGAGCGCATCAAAAAATTTCAAATTTTGACTGTTTGTCAACCTATTATATGTGCATCATTGGTACAAATTTGGGCTCGATTGATTAATCTTTCGCAAAGTTAGAACCGTTCGGGTAAAACACTATTTTTCAGACAACTCATTTTTTGAGCTGTCATATCTCGGAACAAATTACCCGTTTTAGGTAGATAAAATTCAAAAAATAAATGCAAAAATATGTTAAACAAACATAAACTATGAATGGTTCAACAAAATACAATTGAAGAAAAACAAACGAAAATTGCTCAAAAAGAATATAATATCGCGAACAATTTAAACCAAAAAACGAAAAAAACAGATTAAAACATACCTGTTTAGTCAGTTTGGTATTTACTGACTATAACTAAACGATGATCCGGACCAGTCTAATGAAGACACAATCTTACCGAAATTTCTGCACACAACACACACAATCGGTATCACTATAAACGGAGCTGACCGGCGAGACGAAATAGCCCAATGGTTTGTAGTTAACACAAACTGATGAACTATGGCGGATGGCTTTGTCTCAAAACTATCACACAATGCTGCAGCAGAGTTAAACAGAACAATGGGAACTTTAGAGAATCCCAAACGCACGTGATATCTAAAAGAAATATAGCGCTTTCTTACAGATTTTCGTAGAAATTCCACACTATGCCAGCGCTACAAAACTAGTAATAAAACTTCTGCACAACTTTCGTAACTGCATATAATGTTACGGCGAGGGTTTTAAACTTCCACACGCTACTGTGGTGTCACCAAACTTGAAGTGAAACGAATTAGATTTTATCTCACTGCACTCGTGGCGATAATTCTTCACCGACGAACTAAACCACCCCTCACAAACGCAAACGGTAATTATTCACTTAGTTATTAACTTTGAGTTAAAAAAAATCACCTCGTACGCCAGTTGTAATATCTGGTAGTACACGGATATATTTCGGATGCGCGAGGTATAACACCGAGATGTATATTGTTGCACGCTCGGATAACAACTAATCCGATCTTTATTTAAAAGTATCTTCGAAGTGCTGTGGCACTCAATCACTCACGATTACAGTAGTGTCACTACAATGAAGACAAAATCAAAAATTTCCTTATTTTTGACAATGTGGACGAGTTTTGAGACATTTTTGAAGATTATGTGGATGTTCTTTACTTCGATGTGTACTATCATTGTAGTATAAGAGATTGAGAATATAGAATATAAAATAATGATCCAATATAGTAACGTACGAATAAAGTATCTATTTATATCTATCTATCTATCTATCTATCTATCTATCTATCTATATATCTATATATGAATCTATATAAGAATAAGTTTGAAGTCCCTTTGAGGCAACACAACTCACGAACGGCTGAAGCTAGCAGGATGACTCTTACATGGTTCGATTCATATCCATGGTGGCTGTATTTATAAGTGATAAAAGTTACAAAAATCATCTAAAAAGAACAATTGTAAAATTACTGAAATTGTTAAGCGTGGGGAAGAAATCCAATACGATCGCAATACACTAAATTCTTTTTTTACACGACCTTTTTTTACGCGGTTTTATTTTACACGATTTTTTTTACACGATTTTCTCGAAATTACGCGATGTGTTTTTGGAAAGATTCTTCTCTCCTGGTCGCAATTTACTTCCGATGGGGCTCAAATTTCTACCAGAGATCTCTCTTATCATCCTTGATATCCTGTCAAAATTTTAGGATGATCCGATAAAAAAAGTTTTGAAAACTTTTTTCACACGATTTTTTTTACGCGGAACAAAAAATCGCGTAAAAACAGAATTTAGTGTAAAACCATTCTAGAGCATGGTGATGAAATGAACACGCAACAGTTGTCAAATACCACAATCAAAATGGCGGTACGACGTCTGCCGGGACAGCTAGTAATCGATATAAAAGTAAGTACTTCCAATTCTACATATGTTGTGAAATTGCAGAATGATTCACAGTCCGAGCGACTGTCGACTTGTCACGGAAATTGTGCGTCGTGCTGTGCTGTAGACGAGTCAGCTGATAGGCGAATGCAGTAGTCGACGGTTCTATAACATTTACCCGAAAACCATTTTCCCGAAAAACAATTACCCGAAAACCATTTACCCGAATGTAACTTATACCCGAATGGCAAATACCCGAATGCGACATTTACCCGAACGCGACATTTACCCGAATGCGACACTTACCCGAATGCGATATTTACCTAAATAGTTTATTACTATGAACAAATTATGATTTTGTGAATAAAGATCATTTATTTTGTTCAATTCAAAATGTACATGTATTATTTTGTATTGTGAATCAGAAAAGCATTTCAAATATAAAATTCCTCAAGAACAAACTTTATCAAATTTTCTCTTAAATGGTCCGCAATATGCTTGAATAAAACTAATCACTGCAGCTTAATTTTTTTATGCTAACGCTGTTAGCATGCACTCTAGATATTTACCCTTCTTTGATTCATAAGCTGTTCTTTTGATAAGTAAAGAACAGTTTATGATTTTAAAAAGGGGAAATCTCTGTTTGTAGGCCAAATGGTCATTAGCTCGAAACGATTAGAAAACAGCCCTCGGAAAATCAACATATCATTAGAAAAACATTTTTGACAGAGAAGTTTGCAGATTGTTCACCATCAGATCATCCTATTATTGAATGAAAAAAAATTCTTAGATGTAGACTTGGAATCCATCACTCAAACATGTAAGTGTAATTGAAAATGTACATCCCAACTAACAATGATAGCTAAATAACAGCTTATTCAACCAAAACTTAAAAAAATAAGCTTATAAATGGCTTATTCGTCTATTGTACAGCAACAATGTTTGTTGGGCAGTTAGTAGTTCGAACGCCAACAAAATATGCAGCAGTGCAACTCGAAAGAACAGCCTTTGAAGAGAAGAAAAGAAAATCTTCGAAGGATAGGTAATAGTTTCCGGAATGCTGGCTTTCTCAGTCTTGGGTAAATCAAAACTGCAAGTTTTGCCTTTCCCTTGCCGTTTTGATTTACCCAAGACTGAGAAAGCCAGCATTCCGGAATCAATATAGGGTAAAAGCACTAGTCTTCGCCCCCTCCCTAATTTTCGCCCCCCTAATAAAACATTCGTAGTTTTTATGATTAATTAGGTAGATTGTTGCTTGCTTTTCAACGTATCTGAGAGAGCAAATAAAAATCAATCTTGTGCACTAATGATATTTCACAAAACCAATAACTTATTCTATCGAATTAGCAATTGTGAAATAGTCATGACAATGATGTATGTTTTTTTCAACGCAATGCAAACAGTATCGATAATCAGAACCTGGGAAGACTTACAAAATCAACTCTTCCAACCCAAAATAATGAATATTGATAATCATACAAGGCTTAGGAATACACAGCAGATTGTTGATTCAGCTCAATTGATAAAACTTATCAATTTTTAGCTATTTTTATAGGTGGCGAAAATCAGAGCACAAAATTTTAAGTTTCCAATTTTCGCCCCTGGCGAAATCCCTTGTCCCGTTCTATTCGTATTGCGTGTTTCAGTTTTCGCCCCTCTCTTTCTCGTACTGAACTCGGGTGTGGAGATATCGAATGAGATGAAGTTGATCTTTGTGAGGTTGAGGAAAATGGGGCAAAATGTTCCATTTATGCAAACGTGGTCATTCTAATCTATTTCATGAGTGTCTTCTGTGATTTTTGGCCACTGAATTCGAGGGTCGATTCGACACCCAATTTTAAACGCAATTTTCAACGATCCTCGTCAAATTGAGTCTCCTTGATATCACACAAACTACTTCATTTTTGATGCGACGTCTTGCTGCCATCGTTGCAAAAAAAGGAAGAGAGCGGAAATGAAATGAAATATTTTGTATAAAAGACGTTAAATTTTGGTACGCGTGACGCAAATTTACCGAATCAAATAAATAAGTGAGGATTCTAGATGTAAGTGACCTATTTGTCGAATATAAAAAAAAACAAAAAGTCAAACTTTTCTAAACTTGTTTAAAACTATGTTCACGTTGATGAGAAGAAATGAAAAAAATGGGAGAGAAAATGGAATTGATTTTGAAAGACTTTGCATGGGGTGAACAATTGGTGATAAATTTCGCGCCTCTTTGACTCACGAGGATTTATCACTAACACTCTATTGTTCAAACAAAAAAAAACTGAAAATTTTAGGTATTGCAAAATTCTACGGGGCGAAACGTCCGCTGGCATTTTTCGCTTTGGCTAGTAATGAAATGTAACTTCGATTTAAATAAGTCGTAAGTGTGCTGTGATGCTTATGCAGATTGGACTTATTCAAATCGAACGCCAGATTTGTTAGGTACACTCATTTTGGATTCACAAATTCCCTGCATTTTTTAAAACTTTCGTCAAGATCCACACAACCAAGCACTAAGTAAAAAAAAAAACAATATTACCGATCTCTCAGCAACTTTGACAGTGCGTTAATCAGATTCAGCAATTGTTTTTTTTTCTGAGAATCAGCTAACAAACGTCACTTTTACTATTATCTCAGTGAGTTTGCTGTACAGTCAGCAGCTGTGCGAGAACAGCCGAATTTGTAAATATTGTTTTATCTAGTGTATGATTTTAAAATATGTAGTTCTATGGGCCTCTAATAGATATTTTTTTTGTGACGTAATTTATGGATGTTCCCCTTAAGTTATGTGATGCAAAAAATCCATTTCAAAATCATCCCTTCCATTATTTTTTTCACCCCACAAAGCGTGACGTAATTTGTGTACGAACCCCATTAATACGTAATTTTTAGTTGCCCATGTTTTCTACTTTACAATCTGTCTATTGATCTATGTATATATTGTTTCATTCTGTTAATTTAAACTCAAGGAGACGAATAATATGCATACAGGAAAATCATTTTTCTTCATTTTCCAGACGGGAGCTTGCTTTGGATAACTCATAAATGCAGAAGACAGTACTAAGCTTGCCGGGATAATTCGAATTCAATAAAATTTTTAGGATAGCTATGATCGAACTGAGGAAACTTTATGGGCAACTTTAGGGGGTGAAAATTAGAGCGGAGGTGGGGCAAAGATTGAATTTTGGGGGGCGAAAAATAAATCACAAATCAATATTGAAAATTATTTTAAAAAATAAAATGTTTATTTAATGGTACTTTTGAGCTGGGTTACCACTGATTGAAGGATAATTGGCAAGAATCACCAAAGAAACATAGATATTATCGGAAATATATGTTGGAACTCAATAATTTGGATAGTTCAATGCTTTAGGGGGGCGAAATCTAGTGCTTTTACCCTATTCCAGTTGAACTCATCCAGCACAATAGGTAATAGTTTGGCCACCAAACAACTCAGTGACACTATTTCTGTAAAAGAAACTGTACCACATTTTCCCGAATGCCATCATAACCTCGAATAGGACATTATCCCAAAAGCCATTACCCCGAATGAGTCATTACCCCGATAGATAAGTATTTTAGTTCCCTCATTTTTTTCGCACTTTCAATAAAATTAAAAAATAAGCAGAGAATTTTAACTTAAATGTAATTCAGCACAGGGCAGTTCATCATAATAGGACCACAGTTAATGCTTACTGATAGACTCAATCGAAATAATGAGTTTATATGTCAAGTTAATCATAGCAGCTCAGTATACTAACATAGCAATCATTGTTATTAGGCCGAATAAATGATAGATCGATCGATTAGCAGGCCTCGAAAGAACATTCTATTGTTAAAAGAAAGGGAAATATCGAATAAAGTTGCTAATTTGGTCACCAGTCAATTGTGAAAACCTTAACTTGAAAGAACAGCTTATTATTCAAAGAAGGACAAATCTCCTATGGAGTAAGTAGTTTGTCTGCAAGCAAACTACATTCTAACTCGAAAAAGTAGCCGCTCATGAATAGAAGGAATAACTTCAGAAATTACCAGATTAGTTAGTACCAGGCGACCAAATCATCAACAGCTCACGGGTGGACAATGTAAATTTGAAAGAACAGCCGATTTTAAAAAGAAGGCAAATCTTAGAAGAAGTGGAGAATACTTGCAGTATGCCTGCCAGTTTATGACCGTGTATATAAGTAGCTCAAAGCAGCCTGTGTTAAAAAAATGTAATAGCTTGGTAATGAAGCACCCAAGTAACCATTAAGCCGTAAAAATGGCATTACGTCGGCTCTATAGTCGAATGTAGAACCGGGATAACAGAGCTAATTGGTTCTAAATCCTCTTATAGAGCTGCTCAAAAGCCACCTCTGGCGAATACTTTGGCTGATATACGGCCAACTTTAAAATATCGTACCAAGTCTCTGGAGCGAAAGTTGTCAAAAGTGAGACAAAGAAAAAAGAAAAACAATATTACGTTTATCTCCTTTTCTTTTCTAACTTCCTTCGCTTGCATTCAAGTTGCTTTTTTGCTACTTCATCCAGATTCTAGCTGTTGTCCTCCGGGTTCCTGATCAAGTCCAAGTCCGTTGTCTTTCTCATCGGCTCCACCAATGCACCATGGGAATGATGTGATCAAACTAGTATTTAAACCATGAAAAACAACCTCGAAGGTTGAAAATGATAAGGGATGAGGATGATTCAGTGGTAAGCTTGGTGGTGACGAACGCAGGAATTGATGCAGGAGAAGCAATGTTTATATAAATGTTCGGGAAACGTTTCAGAAGAAGGGGGAAACGAGCTTGTAGGCTTTATATAGGCTTACAGGGCTTATTTTAGTTCTTACTGGTTATAGTGCCCATAAGCATTAGGAATGCTTATATAGAGCTATTTAGCACTGAAAAGCTGTTTAATGGCTGTTATAATGCTCAGAACAGTGCTTAGTGGTAACCTGGGCAGTCATCACATTCAGATGTTCTTCAGTTATGCTAAAAACGTTTCCGCAAACCTTTCTTGTTCATGAAACCTAACGTTGTTACATTACCCCAAGGATTACCCTTTTCTAACTTACTTTTTCCTCAACTTTTAATAATTGTTATTATTGTTATTGTTTATTTTAACTTTAAATTTTGAAAGAGGGAAAACCCCTTTGAGTGATTTCAACATACCAAAAACGAAATCTTTCTCAAAGAGGCACAAAACCTCTTCATCTTTTCAAATAACATTACAATAATAACTTAAAATTAAAGGCTCACACGGCAGTAGCCATAGCAGAGCCACAATCTTGAAGGAAGACAGCATGCCACATCGTGAAACGAATCTTCAGAAATCCTTGTGGGGGAGAGGGTAGGGGTCAGGGATTCACCAAAAACGAATCTTCAAGGCTGAAAATAAAGTATACCAAAAAAAAAAGGGAAAAAGTATCAAAGGGAAGTCTCTGTGTCTGTGTGCGCGGTGTTTGTTTCGCTCTTCGAGCTGCTGTTATTTGCCGATTAATTGCCCTGTCGTGCCTGTCGTACCGCAATATTTTACGTAATTTTGTCAACGTGCTACGTTATTTTATCGGATGAAATAGAAAGCAGCCTGGAACAACAACGAAACAGAAATTTGCGCCCTATTTTGTTTTGCTACGATAACTCCGTTCAACTATATCACCACCGTGCAGTGCCTCTTTATCAGTCGCCACCATCCTCGATTGTTTGTCACAGGGTGCCATCTAGCTCTGACGTGACGAACTTAGCATCGCTCGTGCAGGGTTTACCATACCGCAAAAATACCGTTCAATGATGGATCATTGCCACAAATGCGATGTTGAAATTCGTCCCGAGGATACTGTTGTAAGATGCGAAGTTTTTTGTAAGGCTGAACACGTTTATCATGCAAAATGTGTTGGCTTATCGTACGATGAAGGATGTGCTTGCTTGCACAGCAATATATGTTGGATGTGCGACTCGTGCCGACATGCCATCGATTACGGGCGTTTTTGGAAGGCTGAAACTGCTACATCGGATACGAGGATATTTGCAACACATGATGAAGTTGTCCATTTGAAAACTGAAGTGGAACGTATTAACACAATTGTTATGCAGTTTACCTCGCCTTCGTCAACCATTGAAGCATCTGCGGAACTAACGCATCATACTATGAATTTTCCACTATCTACTTATTCACCGCTAACTTCAACGAGGAGCAACATCGTAGATCCTGCCGTCGACCTACCTTCTGATGTCAACATAAACAACAACACTCTGCAGCTGTACATTTCTAACATCGCAAATCACGTCACCGAAAATGAAATAGGTCTCATGGTGTGTGAAGCTTTAGGAGCTGAACGTGTTTTTAATGTAAAATGCTTAGTTTCTCCATGGAAGGATACTTCAACGTTAGAATATGTTTCATTTAAAGTTGTCGTTGATGCACAATATCGAGATACCGCCTTAAATGCGTCGAAATGGCCAACCGGTGTGCGATGTCGAGAGTTCAGAGATCGTTATAGTTCAGTGTGGAGACCAACGCGGGCAACCTAATTTTGTTTATAATGTTTTGTTTTAATCTGTTTTGATATGTTTGTAAAATTGTGTTGAGTTTATATCTGTGCTAAAATTAGAATTTAAGTGGTAGTCTGTGCGACACAGTCGAAGACGAAATAAATAAATAAATAAATAAATAAACGAAATATGCAATCTCATTTATAAATTTGAATAAAAGTTTAAATATGGTTTCATTTTTTGAGCCCAAAATATCCCGTATAGATACAGGAATTGGAAAACCTGCTGCAATAATGTTCTCAAACAATATTTTCCTCGGTACAATAAACCGAGAACAATTAATTATAATGTGATCAATGTCTTCATAGGATATGCCACATTCACATAAATTTGTATCATTTATACAGGGTGACTGGTAATTCGTGTTACACCCGAAAGGAGGTGCAAGTAGACCATATTTGCAGCAAAAAATTGTTCTACAGGTAGGTCCGGAAATCACTGCTAAGTGAGTTATTTAAAAATTAGTGTTATTAAATTACCCCATCTTTAAACATCTCTAACTCAGAAACTATGAACCGTATAATCAATCTTAGCGCATGGATAGAAAGCTTAAAGCTTTGTCTTTTAATGCTCTTTGGACAGGTAATTGATAAAAAGTCATTTAAGTGCAGAAATTTTGACTTTTATGTAAAAAGTGCCTAAAAATGTACCCCCTTTTCACCTTTTTTGATAGTTTACTCGTGAAAAACGTGATAAATGTGAGAAATGTTCTTCTACAAAACATTCATTTTTTGATACGCTACCAAACTGTTCTTTGGTGCAACATTGTATCTTTCATAGTTTTGTCACAATCTTGAATTCAAAATTTTGTGAAATAAATCAATGTTTTTATTGCAATACTGTCTGGCAACCCTACACGTTTGCTTGCTGTTGGTCGTCGTGCGCATGGCAACGAAGTCCAGCGTCGCGGCGGCGGTCATCGTTTGACAGAGCCAACAGTGAACGGCAAATTGCGCGCAATGTTTATGAATCAATCTCAAGGCATCCTTTTCTTTGGGTGAAGATTCAATTCGCCTAGATGCCATACACCCAAACCCACTCACTGGTGGAATTTAGCGAGATCATACCGCTGAGTGGCACTGTTTTAAGGGATATTCAAATCTACGGGCTGAGACTGGGTCCGGCCCGGGCCGCGGTCGGGACTCGATAGGGCTTTTGTCGCTTCATTCTCACGGCACATAATGCTCACCGGGCTATAGCGCCTGCGCACCAGCAATTTATGTTGCGCGAACGCACGCACAGTATGAAGCGGTTGTCATTTATTTTTGTTTTTGTTTCTGCGTACTTTCTCCAGTGTGTTTGATGTACATTCATCCAGAACTTTCTTTTGTAATTTCTACAGGAATCTGGGATTCCTCCAGCTTTTTTTATGATTTCCCTTGAAGTGCTTTCTGGGACTCTCCCGTAGTGTTTTCTGGAAAACCTCTAATGAGATTCTTCTAGGAGTCCTTCCTGGTATTCTCCAGCTACTCCGTCTGGGCTTTTGTCCTTGAGTTCTACTAAAATTTCTTCTGGGATACTCTCAAGAACTGGTTTAGAATTTTTCTCCAGAAATTCCTCCAGGAGTAGCTTCCCACAGCTTATTTATTTTCAGTTCAACGGGAAGCCCTCCTGAAGTTCCTGAGAGTGAGTCCAGGAGCTCCCCAGGCATTCCTCCAGGGCACCCCCAAAAAATACCAAGGGAATTTCTTTAGAATTAGCCCAAGAATTCCTCCAGCATTTGTCGTAGAATCACCCTAGGATTTTACTGGGAATTTCTCCATTATAACTCTGGAAATTAATGCAGGAGTTCTCCAGCATAATGCATGCTTCTGTTCAGGATTTTTCCCGAAAATTACTGAAGGACTCAAGGGATTTCTCCAGAAATTCCTGCATTAATACCACCAGGACTTCCTCAAGGGATTCCTCCAAAAAATCCTCCACGATGTCAACTAAAAATTCTTCCAGTAGTGCTCCCAGGAATAACTCCAGAAATTCATCTCGAAATTCCTACAGGAATTTCTCTTCAGGAATTGTGGAAAGATTTCATCAGGAATTCTTCCAGGGCTTTCACAAGACAATTTTTCAATAAATTGCTCCAAGACTTTCTTTAAGAATTCCTGCAAGGATTTATCTAGGAATTCCTCTAGATTTTTTTTTCCACGGTGTCCGCCAAGAATTCTTCCAGTTATTCCTCCATAAGTTCCTGCAGGAATTCATCCCGAAATTCTACCAGGAAATCCTGCAGGGATTCCTCCAGGAATCCCACCATAAATTCCTCCTGTAATTGCTGCAGGAGATCCTCTAGAGGTTCCTCCAAGGATTACTCTAAAATTCCTTCCAGAATTTCTCCCAGGAAATCATCAAGAAATTCCTCTAGAAATTCCTTCAGTAATTCCTCCAGAAATTCCTTCAGTAATTCCTCACAGAATTCCTCTAGTAATTTCTACAGGGATTTTTTAAAAAAATTCTCCAGAAAGTACTCCAGGCATTTCTCCAAGAATTACTTCATGAATTTCTCCAAAAATTATTCCAGGAATTCCTCCAGAAATTACTTCAGATACTACTCCAGGAGTTCCTCCAAGAATTCCACCGGAAATTTCTCAAGGAATACCTCCAGAAATTCCAACAGGTATTTTTCCAGGACGTCTTCTTGGAAGTACTTCAGGCATAAATCCAAGAATTTCTCCGTGAGTTACTCCAGGTATTCCTACAGGAATCAGGAATCTTACAGATGTTTATCCAGGAACTACTGCAAGATGTCCTTCAATTTTTTTTCCAGGAATTCCTCCAGTGATTCCTTCATAAATTTCTCCAGTAAATGCTCCAGAAAATTCTTTAGAGATTCCTTCAGAATTCCTTCCTGTATTTCCTCCAGGAAATCGTCCAGAAATTTCGCCAGTGATTCATTTAATAAATCTTCTATGGATTCCTCCAGGAGTTCGTACAGAATATCCTCCAGAAATTCCTCCAGACATTCCTCCAGAAAACACTCCAGGAATTCCTCTAAGAATTTCGCCAGTGATTTCTTTCGTCCAGAAATTTCGCCAGTGAATCCTTTAATAAATCTTCTAGGGATTCCCCCAGAAATTCCTACAGAATATCCACCAGAAATTCCTCCAGGCTTTCCTCCAGGAATTCCTACAGAAAATACTCCAGGAATTCCTCCAGGAATTTCACCAGGAATTACTCCAGGAATTCATCCACGAACTTTCCCAGAAATTCCTCCAGGAATTCCTCCGAAAATTCCTCCAAGAATTCTTTCAGGAATTTTTCCATAAAGTCTTCCAGGATATACTCCATGAATTACTCCAAGAATTGCTTCAGGAATAACTCGAGGAATTCCTCCAAAAATTCCTCCAAGAATTCCTTCAGGAATTCTTCCATAAAGTCTTCCAGGAAATACTCCATTAATTACTCCAAGAATTGCTTCAGGAATAATTCTAGGAATTCCTCCACGAATTACTTCAGAAATGACTTCAAGGATTCCTACGGGAATTCTTCCAGGAACTACTTCAGGCTGTCCTCAAAAAAAACCTCCAGGAATTCTACAAGGAAATACTTACGGGATTCCTCCAAGAATTACTCCAGGAACTACTCCAGGAAAGCCGTCAAGAATTCCTCCCGGAAACAATCCAAGAATTCCCATAATTTCTCTTTGAATTACTCCAGGAATTCGTCAAAAAAATTACTTCTGGAATTTTTCCAGAAATTCCTCCCAGATAATTCTAAAATTTCTAAAATAATTTTTAGAAATACCTCAAGGAAAAGCTTCAAGAATTTCTTCAGAAAATCCTTAAAGAACTCCTCCAGAAGTGCCTCCAGCCAATCTTTTAGGAAATCCTTTACGAATTTTTGCAGGAACTGCTCCAGATATTGCTTAGGAATATCTCCAGGAATTCGTCTTGAAGAACTATTCCAGAACGTACTCCAGGAATTACTGCAGGATTTCCTCAAGAAATGTCTCTAGAACTTCCTTCAAGAATTCCTTCGGTAAACTTTCCAGAAATTCCTCCCGGAATTATCTCAGGTACAGTATTCCTTAAAGAGTTACTACAGGGATTCCAGGAATAGCTCCAGAAACTCAGTTAGAATTAACTAAAAGGATTCCTCCAGGAATCACTCCAGTAATTCCTCAAGGTTGGATGTCATCCAGGAATTTCTGTAGGAATTCTTGGAAAAATTTTGAACGGATTCTTGATTGAAATCTTGAAAGAATTCTTGGAAGAGTTCCCGTAGCAGTTTCTGGAATAATTTCTGGAGGATTTTCAGGGAGAATTCTGGAGTGATTTTTGGGGAAGATCCTGTAGGAATTTCTGGAGGATTTCCTGGGGAAATCCTAGAAAAGTTTATTTAGGAATTCCTCCCAGGCTTCCGCCAGGAATTGCTTCAAGAATCCCTCTATGAATTTCTCCAAAAATCCCTCGAACAGTTCTTCTTGGGATTTTTGAAGAAATTTATTCAGGAATTACTTTACAAACTCCTCCAGGAATTCCTTCACAAATTTCTCCAGTAATTCCTTCAAAAATTCCTCCAAGAATTTCTCCATGAATTCCACCAGGAAATCCTCCAAAACTAACTTGTGAGATAGCTCCAGGGATTCCTCCTTCAATTCCTCCAGGTATTTCTCCAGTGACTCTTTCAAAAACTCCTTCAAGGCTAACTACAGGTATTTCTCTAGGAATTCCTAATGAAATAAAAACATCATTGAATTTTTCTTAATTTAAAAACCCTATTGCTTCAGGAATAACTCTTGAAAATCCTCCAGGAATTGCTCCAGGAATGACTTCAGGGATTCCTACGGGAATTTTCCAGAAACTACTTCAGAATATCCTCAAAAAAATCCTCCAGGAATTCTACAAGGAAATACTTACTGGATTCATCTAAGAATGACTCCAGGAATTCTTCTAGGATCTACTCCAGGGATTCCTGCACGAATTCTTTCCGATATTTATCCAGGAAAGCCGTCAAGAATTCCTCCTGGAAACAATCCAAGAATTCCCATAATTTCTCTTTGAATTACTCCAGGAATTCGTTAAAAAAACCTTCCGGAATTTTTCCAGAGTTCCTTTTAGAAATACCTCAAGGAAATGCTTGAAGAATTTATTCAGAAATTCTTTAAATAGCTGCTTTAGAAGTGGCTCCAATCTTTTAGGAATTCCTTCACGATTTATTTCAGGAATTCCTCCAGATGTTGCTTACGAATATCTCCAGGAATTCGTCCTGAAATTTTTCCCGAAATTTATCCAGGTTTTATTTTAGAAATTCCTCAATAATTTTTCCAGGAAGGCCTCCAGAAATTCCTCTCAGAAACACTCCAAGAATTTCTCCATGAATTACTTCAAGGCTTTCTCCAAAAACTATTCCAGAACCTACTCTAGGAATTACTCCAGGATTTCCTCAAGAAATGTCTCTAGAATTTCCTCCAAGAATTCCTTCGGTTAATCTTCCAGGAATTCCTCCCGGAATTATCTCAGGTACTTACAGGAATTCTTTAAAGAGCTACTCCAGGGATTTCTCTGGGAAACGCTTCATATTTTTTTCAGGAATAGCTCCAGAAACTCCGTTAGAACTTACTCCAAGAATTCCTCCAGGAATCACTCCAGTAATTCCTCTAGGTAGGATATCATCCGGAAATTCATCTAAGAATTCCTCCCAGGAGTTCCTTCGAAGTTTCTTTCAGGAATTAATCCCTGGAAGAATCTCTGGTGGAATCCTTGGAGGGGCTCTTAAAATAATCCTTGGAGGAATTTTAGAAGAAATACCTGGAGGGAGTCTTGGAAGAATTCCTGGGGGATTTCCTTGGAAAAATTTCATTAGGAATTCCTAGAGAAATACCTGTAGTAAGCCTTGAAGGAGTTTTTGAAAGAGTCACTGGAGGAATACCTGGAGGAATTGAAGGAGGAATCCCTGGAGCTATCTCACAAGTTATTTTTGGAGGATTTCCTGGTGGAATTCATGGAGAAATTCTTGAAGGAATTTTTGAAGGAATTCCTGGAGGAGTTTGTAAAGTAATTCCTGAATAAATTTCTTCAAAAATCCCAAGAAGAACTGTTCGAGGGATTTTTGGAGAAATTCATAGAGGGATTCTTGAAGCAATTCCTGGCGGAAGTCTGGGAGGAATTCCTAAATAAACTTTTCTAGGATTTCTCCCAGGAAATCCTCCAGAAATTCCTACAGGATCTTCCCCAAAAATCATTCCAGAATTCTCCCTGAAAATCCTCCAGAAATTATTCCAGAAACTGCTACGGGAACTCTTCCAAGAATTCTTTCAAGATTTCAATCAAGAATCCGTTCAAAATTTTTCCAAGAATTCCTACAGAAATTCCTGGATGACATCCAACCTTGAAGAATTACTGGAGTGATTTCTGGAGGAATCCTTTTAGTTAATTCTAACTGAGTTTCTGGAGCTATTCCTGGAATCCCTGTAGTAACTCTTTAAGGAATACTGTACCTGAGATAATTCCGGGAGGAATTTCTGGAAAGTTTACCGAAGGAATTCTTGAAGGAAGTTCTAGAGACATTTCTTGAGGAAATCCTGCAGTAATTCCTGGAGTACGTTCTGGAATAGTTCTTCAAGACGAATTCCTGGAGATATTCCTAAGCAATATCTGGAGCAGTTCCTGAAAAAATTCGTGAAGGATTTCCTAAAAGATTGGCTGGAGGCACTTCTGGAGGAGTTCTTTAAGGATTTTCTGAAGAAATTCTTGAAGCTTTTCCTTGAGGTATTTCTAAAAGGAATTCTGGGAGGAATTTCTGGAAAAATTCCAGAAGTAATTTTTTTGACGAATTCCTGGAGTAATTCAAAGAGAAATTATGGTAATTCTTGGATTGTTTCCGGGAGGAATTCTTGACGGCTTTCCTGGAGTAGTTCCTGGAGTAATTCTTGGAGGAATCCCGTAAGTATTTCCTTGTAGAATTCCTGGAGGTTTTTTTTTTTTTTGAGGACAGCCTGAAGTAGTTCCTGGAAGAATTCCCGTAGGAATCTTTGAAGTCATTTCTGAAGTAATTCGTGGAGGAATTCCTAGAGTTATTCCTGAAGCAATTCTTGGAGTAATTAATGGAGTATTTCCTGGAAGACTTTATGGAAGAATTCCTGAAGGAATTCTTGGAGGAATTTTTGGAGGAATTCCTCGAGTTATTCCTGAAGCAATTCTTGGAGTAATTCATGGAGTATATCCTGGAAGACTTTATGGAAAAATTCCTGAAAGAATTCTTGGAGGAATTTTCGGAGGATTTCCTGTAGGAATTTCTGGGAAAGTTCGTGGATGAATTCCTGGAGTAATTCCTGGTGAAATTCCTGGAGGAATTCCTGGAGTATTTTTTGTAGGAATTCCTGGAGGAAAGCCTGGAGGAATTTCTGGTGGATATTCTGTAGGAATTTCTGGGGGAATCCCTAGAAGATTTATTAAAGGATTCACTGGCGAAATTTCTGGACGAAAGAAATCACTGGCGAAATTCTTAGAGGAATTCCTGGAGTGTTTTCTGGAGGAATGTCTGGAGGAATTTCTGGAGGATATTCTGTACGAACTCCTGGAGGAATCCATAGAAGATTTATTAAATGAATCACTGGCGAAATTTCTGGACGATTTCCTGGAGGAAATACAGGAAGGAATTCTGAAGGAATCTCTAAAGAATTTTCTGGAGCATTTACTGGAGAAATTTATGAAGGAATCACTGGAGGAATTCCTGGAAAAAAAATTGAAGGACATCTTGCAGTAGTTCCTGGATAAACATCTGTAAGATTCCTGATTCCTGTAGGAATACCTGGAGTAACTCACGGAGAAATTTTTGGATTTATGCCTGGAGCACTTCCAAGAAGACGTCCTGGAAAAATACCTGTTGGAATTTCTGGAGGTATTCCTTGAGAAATTTCCGGTGGAATTCTTGGAGGAACTCCTGGAGTAGTATCTGAAGTAATTTCTGGAGGAATTCCTGGAATAATTTATGGAGAAATTCATGAAGTAATTCTTGGAGAAATGCCTGGAGTACTTTCTGGAGAATTTTTTTAAGAAATCCCTGTAGAAATTCCTAGAGGAATTCTGTGAGGAATTACTGAAGGAATTTCTGGAGGAATTACTGAAGGAATTTCTAGAGGAATTTCTTGATGATTTCCTGGGAGAAATTCTGGAAGGAATTTTAGAGTAATCCTTGGAGGAACCTCTAGAGGATCTCCTGCAGCAATTACAGGAGGAATTTATGGTGGGATTCCTGGAGGAATCCCTGCAGGATTTCCTGGTAGAATTTCGGGATGAATTCCTGCAGGAACTTATGGAGGAATAACTGGAAGAATTCTTGGCGGACACTGTGGAAAAAAAAATCTAGAGGAATTCCTAGATAAATCCTTGCAGGAATTCTTAAAGAAAGTCTTGGAGCAATTTATTGAAAAATTGTCTTGTGAAAGCCCTGGAAGAATTCCTGATGAAATCCTTTCCACAATTCCTGAAGAGAAATTCCTGTAGGAATTTCGAGATGAATTTCTGGAGTTATTCCTGGGAGCACTACTGGAAGAATTTTTAGTTGACATCGTGGAGGATTTTTTGGAGGAATCCCTTGAGGAAGTCCTGGTGGTATTAATGCAGGAATTTCTGGAGAAATCCCTTGAGTCCTTCAGTAATTTTCGGGAAAAATCCTGAACAGAAGCAGGCATTATGCTGGAGAACTCCTGCATTAATTTCCAGAGTTATAATGGAGAAATTCCCAGTAAAATCCTAGGGTGATTCTACGACAAATGCTGGAGGAATTCTTGGGCTAATTCTAAAGAAATTCCCTTGGTATTTTTTGGGGGTGCCCTGGAGGAATGCCTGGGGAGCTCCTGGACTCACTCTCAGGAACTTCAGGAGGGCTTCCCGTTGAACTGAAAATAAATAAGCTGTGGGAAGCTACTCCTGGAGGAATTTCTGGAGAAAAATTCTAAACCAGTTCTTGAGAGTATCCCAGAAGAAATTTTAGTAGAACTCAAGGACAAAAGCCCAGACGGAGTAGCTGGAGAATACCAGGAAGGACTCCTAGAAGAATCTCATTAGAGGTTTTCCAGAAAATACTACGGGAGAGTCCCAGAAAGCACTTCAAGGGAAATCATAAAAAAAGCTGGAGGAATCCCAGATTCCTGTAGAAATTGCAAAAGAAAGTTCTGGATGAATGTACATCAAACACACTGGAGAAAGTACGCAGAAACAAAAACAAAAATAAATGACAACCGCTTCATACTGTGCGTGCGTTCGCGCAATATAAATTGCTGGTGCGCAGGCGCTACAGCCCGGTGAGCATTATGTGCCGTGAGAATGAAGCGACAAAAGCCCTATCGAGTCCCGACCGCGGCCCGGGCCGGACCCAGTCTCAGCCCGTAGATTTGAATATCCCTTAAAACAGTGCCACTCAGCGGTATGATCTCGCTAAATTCCACCAGTGAGTGGGTTTGGGTGTATGGCATCTAGGCGAATTGAATCTTCACCCAAAGAAAAGGATGCCTTGAGATTGATTCATAAACATTGCGCGCAATTTGCCGTTCACTGTTGGCTCTGTCAAACGATGACCGCCGCCGCGACGCTGGACTTCGTTGCCATGCGCACGACGACCAACAGCAAGCAAACGTGTAGGGTTGCCAGACAGTATTGCAATAAAAACATTGATTTATTTCACAAAATTTTGAATTCAAGATTGTGACAAAACTATGAAAGATACAATGTTGCACCAAAGAACAGTTTGGTAGCGTATCAAAAAATGAATGTTTTGTAGAAGAACATTTCTCACACTTATCACGTTTTTCACGAGTAAACTATCAAAAAAGGTGAAAAGGGGGTACATTTTTAGGCAATTTTTACATAAAAGTCAAAATTTCTGCACTTAAATGACTTTTATCAATTACCTGTCCAAAGAGCATTAAAAGACAAAGCTTTAAGCTTTCTATCCATGCGCTAAGATTGATTATACGGTTCATAGTTTCTAAGTTAGAGATGTTTAAAGATGGGGTAATTTAATAACACTAATTTTTGAATAACTCCCTTAGCAGTGATTTCCGGACCTACTTGTAGAACAATTTTTTGCTGCAAATATGGTCTACTTTCACCTCCTTTCGGGTGTAACACGAATTACCAGTCACCCTGTATTGATGCGATACAAATGACTATTACAAATATAGTGATTGGAAATCAATCTTGAAAATGTGCAAATGAAATTTCTACTCCCAGATACGAAGATCGCAGCAGTCTGTGAACGCGCGCGGATGTATCAAAATTTTCTGCTGTCATTTTTTTGTACCTTTTAATTTTTGATTTGTTCGACCCCTTTTGAACTATTTAATATTTATAGAAAATGCATTGCGATTTCGTGAATTTATTCAGTGCTACAAAAAGTGCAACATGTACCCACAGTTTCAAATCATGATTTGTACATAACATGCAAAAGTTCAGTCACGCGGGTTTTTCTCGGAAAATTGTTCTTGTGAATGGTGATTCGGCTGATAAGTATAATCGAAACGGTGCATTTCCTGTGAGCTTTTTTTTTATCATACGGACAGCATTTCATTTACCAGTTCTGGGAGCGTTTTCCGATCGTCGGTCAGTTTTCGGGTCGTTTCGGGGTGATTTTGGACGTTTTGACCTCAAAATGTGTTGCAAAGGGAGAGTCTGCGGTCGTGTCTCTCGTATTATTATGACGAGAAAAATTGTGTACAACGAAAATAATCCGGAAACCTGGAGAAATTAATACGTCTATGTGTGGTGAACCGGAGAAACTTTGGCATTCGGCAAAGCACCGGCGGCTGATGCATCAGCTTGGTGGATCATCGACAAGGAAACGCTATTCGGGTGAGAAATTTCCAATTTTTGTTGTAGTAGTGTGTAAAGATCTAGTTGAATGGAGAGTTTCTTTTGATTTCGCTGGGCTCGACGACGACGCTGCTCGGAGTTTGGCGATGATTGGTGCCTCTCTTTCCGAATCGAGCGGTCGATGGTTTCATGATGAAAGAATGTTTTCGTCAAGAAACCTGGAGACTGGATTTCGATTTTCAGGTACAAATCGAATAGCAAAAATGCAGCTAAAATCCATAAGCATATTTCATAATTTTGATTTTATTTTATTTTTAATTCCTTTGTTATATAACTACATAAAGTTGGAAATTCGCTATTTTCAACATCCTTTCATCTATTGGAAGCTGCTTCAGTTCTGGGCTCTTTCTAAGTTGATGAAGGGATTTAAAAATGCTTGCAAGGACTTGGCCAGGTGTGTGGAGCTGAGTGAGTCTATGGCATTGTAAATAGTAGCGACATCAGCAATGTCAATGGATATATTCAACTTTGCAACTCCATCCAAGATTTGTGCAAGTATTCATGCTATGCTATGCTATGCTATGAAATTTCTACTCCCAGATACATTTTTAAACCAAGGAAAATTATTCACCTTGGGACATATTGAATGACACCACCGCCCTTTATCACTAGAATCCCAATTGATTTGCCAGGTATTTAAAGAATATTTTCTAAAATTTGGAAAATATTCAGAGGCAGAAATATCACGATGATAAAGTATACCACAAGTAACCCCAAATTTTGCCAATAAATCCGCCTGTTCATTGCCCTGGCCAAGTTCGCAGGGGTTGACGGTATTAAAGTGAAGGAGTTTCATTTTGATTATTGTAATGTAGTGTTCTTTAGTGAAACGTATCACCTTTTTAACACTTTAATGCGCCTCCAACGGTTCATCACGAACCGGCTGCTGCAGATGGAGTATGGCTGATCATATGCATCAGACATGCTCGATAAACACGGAGGAACCGCCAGGGCTCAGTAGAGTCTATTCCTAAGCAATAGTTCAAAGTCGGTTGGATTTAAGAAGGTTTTGATGATCGTTACAAATCCTAATAAAAGTATTATAGAATTTGTGACAGGTTTTGGAACCTTTAACAGCCAGCTGACTTCAAAATGTTGTTTGGGCTCTATTTCTCACGTTTCTCGGTTGATTTTGATTAGTAATTTATTAATGTCATAGTCGCTTTTTCTATTTTTAATCATGTTAGTTGGTCATATTTTCTTTAAATAATGCAATTAAAATCAACCGACGAATTAATAGTGGGAAGGAGATTTGCAGCACTTAATTGTGCTGATAGATTCGAAGCTAACGTGCGAACATTTAAACGCATTGTTGACATCAATGCGTTCGACGTGACATTTTGGACAAAAGCTGACTGCTTTTTATTAACTGAACAACGTTACTTTTGTATGACTAGGTTGACATTTCTAGGCCACGCATGAGAAAATGACATGGTTTATCGAGGTAGGACCGATAGGACAGAACGAATTTGAATATTTTTCATAGTATTCGTAGGGGGATGAATACATAATAGTTGACAAGCAATTTTTGTTTTATTACAATCAACTGACCAACTTGGCGTATTTTTGTTTATCTCTTAGATGGTGTTATGACACCAACAGAAAAATATCAGGAGTTCAGTTACATGTTTCTGTGGGTTTTTCACACAAGAGATGAACACAGAGAAGTAGAAATCAAGAAAACAATTTGACACAGAATCGACTATATTTTAACATACGGGTTCGACTGATTCGATAAATCTATCTAGAAGGATCTAGAAGACAATTGACGCTAAGATTGGAAAAAAAGCTTGCAGTTGGGACTAGACTAAAATAGTGGCCGATAGGGAACAATGCGCTAGACAGCATTATTATTCATTTTTTAATATTTACCCGCAGGCTTTTCGCCGGTTGACAGTACAGTATTTAGCTGTGTACGAAGATACGGATTAGTTGATGTACAGATGACAGGGTTCTCACGGGAAGTGCTTCAAGCGAGGCTTACATAACAACTGACAATAAAGAAACCTATTTTCCCTGACTTTCTACGCAATGGACATCCGACCGAACACACGTGTTTTCGTTAATCTCCTAGGCATTATTAAGACATGACGTATCTGCATGACGGAACAACTAGCAGGTTACAGTTCCAGACGTCTCTTTTTATTAACGACATTCAGCATATTTCCAATAAAACTACACTTCAATAAAGCAAAGACTAAAGTTGCTATGATAGAACAAATCAGAATGACTTAATTGACTATTACCTTGGAGATCTACTTTGAATAACTGACAAATTGACAAGAACCTAACTAAATACATGGACCATACTACAACAAACCAATTGACATAAAGAAAAAAAGGGGAAACTTTTATTAAAACTATTTTTGTTCAACGCAGGCCAAAACAGTGTCGACTTGGGCCACGATATGCCTACGTACTTCTGTGTGTTGAAACAAAAATAGAGGCTCATAGAAGCAAACGTAGGGAAAGGGTGCGGTGTTAGAACATAAGCACAGTGTGCTACCGCCGTAATCACTATGAAAAAAAAAATAAAATAAATCCGCCTGTTCATTGCCATAAATATTACAATGAGCAGGAATCCAAACAAATTTTATAACATATCCTCCAGAATGCAAATCAAATAAAATTTTTTTCAACATCAACATGATGTGATGTGATTTGTAATTGAACTTGATAGTATTCAATGCACTCAGACAACTGAAACTATCAGAGCAAATAATATAAAAATTTGGCGGGCAATCCTTGATCATGCTACATGCAAAATACAAGGCAATGAGTTCTGCTACAAAAATAGAACACGGAGATTGCAATTTATAAAAATGAGCTAAAAATAAATTATATACTCCAAAACCTGCGATGTCATTAATCAAAGAACCATCTGTGAAATACATTTGTGAAGGGCTGATTCCATCAAATTTACGTTCAAACAGTAAATTTGCAAAATGTGGATGTAAAAATTTTGGTATTTGCCGCAATTCATAGAATAGAGACAAGTCAATTAATGGTTCATAAGTATGAATGTTTAATTTAAAATCATAAAAATCATTCAAATGCACATGTAAAAGATTTTGATTTAAACAATGAGTAAAAGAATCCAACATTCTATTTGTAGGATTAATTTGGTATAACGACTCCAAAGTACTTATGATTTGATGATTATTTGCAAAACAATTTGTCAAAAATTTACAGTTTATCTCCTGAAAACGAATTTTTAGTGGAACAATACCGGCAAGAACTTCTATAGATTGAGTATGGGTGGAATTCATTAGTTTTAAACAAATTCTCAAACAACGGTATTGTATTTTTTCAAGTTTGGAAAAATGAGTTTGCACAGCACTACCAAAAGTAAAACAACCGTATTCCATTACTGAACGAATAGTGGTTTTATATAACGTTATTAAATCAGAAGGATTTGCACCCCACCAAGTGCCTGTAATTGTAAGAAGAAAATTAATTCTTCTTGAACAAACTTTTTGAATGTATATAATATGAGTGTTCCAATTCAATTTAGAGTCAAACCAAATACCAAGATATTTATATTCATCAATTTGATCTATTTGAAGCCCATTCAGAAATAAATTAATATTTGTGGTAGAACGTTTTCTGGAAAACACAATAAATTTGGTTTTTTGAACTGAAAATGAGAATCCATTGTGATGAGCCTACATATCCAAATTATCCAAAGCACATTGCATAAAATGTTCAATAACATCTCTATTTTTTCCACGTATGGAAAGAACATTATCATCAGCGAATTGAAGCAAAAAGCAACCATTAGGAATAATAGATGCCATATCACTAGTGAATAAATTGTATAAAAACGGACTCAAGCATGATCCCTGTGGAAGGCCAAAGTAACTATATCGTATTATTTTGGAAGAGTTATTATGAAAAAAAATGCATAATTTTAAATGAGAATAAATTATATATAAAATTTGAAATCATATTTGGAATTTTCAAATTATTCATTTTATTGAACAACAAATCAATCAGGACAGAATCATAGGCTCCAGAGACATCTAGAAAAGTAGACACTACATCTTGTTTTTGATTAAATGCAAGTTGAACTTGCGTTGCTAAAAGTGAAATACAGTCACGCGTACCAGGACCCCTTCTAAATCCAAACTGAGACGGAGAAAAAATATTGTTTTCTTCAGCCCAAAATTCAAGACGATTCAAAATCATTCGCTCCATAAGTTTGCGTAAACATGATAACAAACTGATAGGTCTTCTGCTATCAGCTAATGAAGGATCTCTACCAGGTTTAAGAATACTTATTACTTTGATTGAGCGCCATTCAACAGGAATAATATTTTGAAACAAAAAGCTGTTGTATATGGAAAGTAAATGAAGTTTACCTTCATCAGGCAACATTTTCAAAGCAATGAATTTCATGTTATCAATACCTGGAGCTGTATTTTTGGTTATAGATAAAGCCAAATTGAACTCAGCCAAGGAGAATGGATCACAAAGCTCAGGAAAATAATTTAAAGATTTCGATTTATAATTTACTAATGGAGCAACAAAGTCTGGACATATTTTTGAAGCAAACTTTTCAATCCATTCTTCTGAATATTCCAAAACAGTAGGAACATTAGAATTATAATTTCTTAAATTTCGTGCTACTGACCACAAAGTAGACAATGAAGTTTCACTGTCCAGGTTTTCTACAAAATTTCTCCAATAATTTATCTTTTTGAATTTAGTAAGTCTAGTAAACTGGGCTTCAGCTTTACAATACAATAAATAGTCATCTCTGGAGCCTGATCTGCGAAAGTTTTTAAAAGCATCAGATTTATTTTTCAGTGAATTGGAACACTCAATATCCCACCAAAAAAAAGGACGTGCCTTTTTAACAGTACCCGAAACATATTTTTTAGTTTGAGATTTACGTAAACTATCAATTAGTAATTTTGAAAAGCTCTTATAATTGTCAATTGGTGAAGCTGAATCTACACTATTTATTAACGAAATAGATATTAAATCAGAAAATTTTGTCCAATTCACATTTTTGCACAAATCATAAGTACAAGACTCATTAATTAATTGATTTCGAACGGGAATGTGCATTCGAATCAAAATAGGTAAATGATCACTGCCATTTGGATCATTGATAGTAGACCAAGAAGATTGCAATGCCAAACTATTCGAACAAAGTGAAAGATCAATACATGAATGATTATTAGGAGGCACAGCCACTCTAGTAAATGAACCATCATTGAGAATATTTAAATTAAGGTCATCAATCAAATCCATTATTAAGGAACCCCTACCATCGATTTTATCACTACCCCAAGCGAAATTATGGGCATTAAAGTCTCCTAATATAAAAAATGGAGAAGGGACTTGTTGCAATATACTTGTAATTTGTGTTAAACAAAAACTAGCATTTGGAGGAATATGAAAACAAACAATAGAAAAATTGAATTTTTCTTTTTTGATTGATATAGCTATAAATTCTATCTGGGACTGAGGTTGCAATGGTAAATCTAAGTATCTAAATTCAATATTATTGTGAATTCCAATCAAAACCCCACCAAATGATAGTTCCCTATCTTTACGCAATATATTGAAATTAGGAATACGAAAATATTTAGTAGAAACTAACCATGTTTCATTTAAACAAAATATGTCGATATTATAATTAGTTAATAATGCTTTTAATCTATCTATTTTCGGAATTACACTACGACAATTCCATTGTAAAATGTGAAGCTCATCACTAATATTATTGGACGCCATTAAGATGAAAATAATGAAGAAATGAGGGGTCCAAATGTGTTCAATTTATCCAAAAGGGAAGCCAAAAATGGTAAAACTAATTTAATGATATTTTTCCAAAAATCACTTAATCCCAAAAAATTAACAAGCTCCTCCAAAATTCCCAGAATTGAGCTCTTTGGATTTTCATCAGAAATATCATTTGAATTTTTATCATTTGTGTTAGGCACATTATCGGAATCAATTTTTTGAAACCCAGGAATATTCTTGGAAGAAGAACGAAGAGGTGGAAAGTTTTTTTCAAAAGAGGTAGGGTCTGGGACCATTTGGGCAGAAGCACCTATTTTGGGCACTTGCTGCCATAACTCAGTCAATTTCAAACCGATTGACTTGAATTTTTGTACATGGCTAGACACTGTGCGTATCTGATTGTGTCTCAAAAATCAAGTCAATCGGTTGAAAATTGACTGAGTTATAGCAGCAAGTGCCCAAAATAGGTGCTCCTGCCCAAATGGTCCCAGACCCTAGATGGTTGGGGCTCAGAAATATTGTCTTTGACAGCGGATTTTATGTAAGATCTTTTTCTTTTACTTGGAGGTTTGTAAACAAAATCATTACCGTCATGAAGTGATTCAATACCTTCTTCATCTGGTAAAATTTCAAATGCATTGGGAGAAGAAATATCATCAAAAGATTTCATAATTTCAGCATATGAAACCTTATTTTTGTGTCTTATTTTTTGGTTGTGCTTTTTTTGATTTTCAATATAAACAGCACATTCTTTCAAAGAACTGTGCGTTTGTTTACAATAAATACATGCATCCGATTTTTTAGCACAATCGGATGATGAATGTAACTCCCCACATTTTGAACATTTTTGTTTGTTCGAACAAAAACTCGAAGTATGACCGAAAAGAAGACATCGATCACAATGCATGAGCTTTGGATAGTAAAGTCTCACGCTGAAAATAACTTGTCCAACTTTTACATAATCCGGAAGAACGGATCCAGAAAAAGTAATTTTTATACAATCAGAATGTTCATATTTTGAATCATTCCCAGTAAACAATAATTTTGATAAACGAACACAATCCAAAACCGTAACAGGTGAAATGGATTTGTTCTTGAAAAAACCTGAGCCATGATTGACAACATCTTCACAATCCAAAAACTCATCATAAATTATTCCATTAATTTCGCATGAATCGCTAGGAGCATACACGCGATAGGAATTTGCAAATAATTTGGATTCCAGAAGAGCATTAGCTTCATCTCGAGATCCAAAAATGACACGCAATTTGTCAAGTGAAACTTTCTTAATTTCCTTCACAGATTTGTATTTTTTGTAAACCTCAGAGGGAAACTAGGTGGATAAACCTTCACACGAAAAGGTTTAACCAATGAAGATGTTTCAAGCAAATGAGCATTATCTTTTGACCCCCCCTCCCCCTCATCAGTCTCCATGTAGGAAACTCAAAAATGAAGGTCTGATTTGTGAACTGTGGGATCAGGATACAATAATGTAAAAGGTAATAAATAAATTATACTTGCGGCTCTTCAATACAAACGAACAAACTTCAACAAATCCAACGTCGAACCAAAACGGAAAACTTGAATTCTAGGAACCAAAAACTTGCAACTTCAACCGCAACACTTGAATGAATCCAAAAACAGGAATCCTCCACCGAACGCAACAGCAATGGAATCTCAGAAAACGGAAACGATCCAGCAATGGAACACCAAATTAACTCTTCAACCGCAACACTTGAAGAAATCCAGCAATGGAAAGAATCCTCTGTTCGAATCCGCAATATCACAAACGCCTCAAGAATTATTTGAATCTCGGAAATTATTTGGGCCTGAAAAGAAGAAAAAAAATGACACGAGCAGAAAAAACCGTTTAACCTGGTCAAGGCCTACTTACCGAGTATGACTTTTAATAAGTTATCCACAGCGAGCATTTTTTGGGCGATCTCCTGATTGATTCGGATTGACGTTCGGGCTAATTGGTTGGAGCCGTAAAAGAACAAAATATTTAAAAAAAAATCCTTTGATTAAAACAGCATTGAGACCGCCAGTTAATCCTGTATCAGAGTGCTTGATGATCACTCAGTCTAATGATTATTAGGTCTAACCAAAGCCTGCTAAATGATACCGGGCCACAACATATTTATTATTGACAAATTACACTAGTTTACAGCATTTTTGAACTCGGTAAGCTGATGATCATTTTTGGTGTAGAATCATGCCCTGAGTTCGAAAACCCGAAGGAAAAAAATTACAGTAGAGCGGAAATTTTTTCGACTTTCCATAGAAGGTTGATGATTTGAAATCGATTTTTGTTCTATTTTTAAGCAAAGTCGCTCACTTCAAACATCTCATTCTCCGTAATTAATGCTCCGATTGAGCTGAAATTTTTACTGTAACTCGCCTACATATGATATGTCAAATGATCGTCGAGAAAAAATTTTAAAATTGGTTTTTTCTTATTGAAAAAAATACATTTCTTCAAAAACTTTTGGGAATTTTGCTAAAATTTAGGGATATCGTCCTCAAAACACGCCAATATCTTGAATTTCATCAATCTGACGCAACACCTGTATTCAGATAATCGAATGGTATTGTATTCAGCTTTCGATTTATGGAAAAAGATTTGAAATTGGTTGAACAAAACGCAATATATTTGAATTTTAGTAAATTACATATTTTTAAAAGTTGTAAAACTCGATATTGAACTAAAACTCAAAAACTGTTCTACTTAAAATTTTTTGAAGGTCGGTTTCGAAATCAGCACTAAATTGTGCTCCAAAAATTTTGGTCGTTGTCAGAAGTTCACGACTTTCATTTTATTTTGTAAACTAGTGTTATATGGGGATCAAGTATACCATTTTTTTTTTCAATTTTTCGGGTAAGTGTTGCATTCGGGTAAATGTCGTATTCAGGTAAATGTCGTATTCGGGTAAATGTCACATTCGGGTATTTGTCGCATTCGGGCATTTGTCGCATTCGGGTAAATGACGTTCGGGTAAATGCCATTCGGGTAAATGTCTTTCGGGTAAATGTCTTTCGGGTAAATGGTTTTTGGGTAAATGTTATAGAACCCTGGCAGGGTGTGATAAATATAATTGAAAATTTATAAATTTACTCGAATCACATCAATAAGAGATTTCAAACCCTAGTTCAAACCACATTATTGCTTCCACCTAGATTATTTAAGGTGTGTATTAGCGTGGGTCATCGGAACCGTTTTCTCAGATCAAAGCTTTTTTGGTTCCGCTTCGGGTCCTGAGTATCTGTGCAAAATTTTAGCACGATCGGTTGCGTCTACACTTTGCGCATTGCAATTGAAATTTGTATGGGATTTTGTATGGGAAAACATAGATTTTTGTATTTTTGTCATAAGTTGAAAAAGTTTGTCTGAAACTTTTTAACCGATACTGTAAAATGATAGCCTAGGATGTTCTGAAATACTTTGTTGAAGACTGCAAAGTTATCCGATGTTTGTAAAAATAGTTATAACCAACGAACCGCATGCATGTGTTTATGTTTTAACATGTAAAGGAATAACAATAGCAACAAAATCATGCTGTTTCGCCAAGCAATGCCAACGCTATAACTTTTTTCATAAGCATCAGATCACTTCGCAGTCTTCGACAAAGTTTTTCAGGACACCCTAGGCTACGTTTTCCTTTTATCGGTTACATGGTTTTAGAAAAAATCGAGCTTGTTATGAGAGAAATTGTAACCGGTGGTTCCATTTGTTACTTGCCGGCTCCACCGCAAGGTAAATTTCTCCTCCTTCAAACCCACCGTGCACCATATTAGGGGTCGCAGTACCGATCATTTTTGGTGAGTACCGGTATTTCGGTACTGGAGCTTACAGTACCGGTAGTACCGGTAAAATACCGGTACTGAGATTATTTTTCACTAGAAAAAAAAAGAGTAATCTATTTAAACAGAAGATTTACAATTTACCAGGCATTTCAGGTCAAACATTTCAATAGGTCCTATCTGCATTTTAGAGGCTCTCTTTGTTTACTTTCTCCTTCAATTATTGCAATGTAATGGTACACTTTTGAACTATTTTTGCAGTACAAAGCAAATGATGAATTTTTTTTCACCATCCTTCAATGCATGGAGACAATCATAATACAAATAAACAACTGAGATATCAACGAAAGAGAGGGAAATCAAAGAGAGCCTCTCTTCTGCAGATATGACCTTTAGACATGTTTGGCCTGATTTGTGAATTCTGGTTTTCAGGGATGTCATAAGAGCTCACCAGAAAAAAAAAACTAAATAAAACCAAAAAACAATAAAGAAAGATAAAAAGATAGAAAGATATGAGTTAAACGAAACTGGGGCAATTGTTTAGCTTCTGTGCAGTTTCACAGGCAGTATCTTGGTCAGTCTAAAGTGAAACAGTAACAACCTTACATGCTAACATGTACCAAAATCAGACAAATACTATCTTTCAGATAGCTGCAAGGTAAAGACACAAAAAATTAACTGATTTTTCCCTGAAGATGCTATTAACGCAAACTAAATTTGTAATACCGTGTTTGGTAATTTTTTGACGAAAACACAGCTATTCTGCATTGTTTATCTTTGGCACCCGGTTTTGACAGTTGGAGTACTGATCCTCAGTAAAATCGATTACCGAAGCTACCGAAATAGTTCTGCTGTTCTATTTTCGTCAAAGTGCTGAACAGACAATTCAGGATTGAGTGTGCGGATTCTGAAAACTGAATAAATAATAAGAAACCCTAATCTAACAAGTTTTATTCTAAGGTAGTAAATCTTTTTACAAAATTCAACGTTCCATTAATCAATCATTGCTATTGCTATGATATCCTGGATTTGAAGAAAGGTTACACATATGAAATGTTTGTTTGTCAAAGTACTTGGTTTTATATGTTTTACTGGCTATACTGATGATCGTTAATCAACAATTCCGGAGAGATTTTACGGTACCGAAAGTACCGGTACCAAGGCTCAGCCAGTACCGGTATTTCGGTACTAAAAACTGGTCGGTAATACCGGTATTTTCGGTACCGGTACTACCGGTACTAAATCCCTACACCATATGTTGCAAGACAGGCAAGAGTGACACTCTTGTTTTGTATTGAGCGTGAGTGCCGACCATATCTCAACACCAACATGTATCACCCAAGGAACTCACTTCCAGTGGTTTGAGCGCAAGCAAAACATTAAAGCTTGCCTTACGTCTATCATTGGCCCACAGATGTCGCATATCAGAAGGGTTGCCAACCTGGTAGAACACTCGGATTTCGTAATATTTCGTGTTCGTTCGTATCATTTTCATTACATTTCTCAGCTTTCGGCTCGAACTAATTAGTCTGTCCGCAAACCGCACTGGGAGTAGTAGTGCGCGCCGGGAGTTTAGAGCTAGTACAAATTGTGAGTTGTTTAAGAATAAGGTGGTGAAAAGGTTTAATTCAATGCTTTACTTTCTTCATTAGGTGGCTAGGCTAAAGTCAGATCACAAAAGTGATAGAGTAGAAATAGGTGTGATACAGGTGGTCATTAGGGTTAGTGATACAAAGGTGCTATTGTTTGTAGATTATTCAACATTTGTTCTCCCATTGTTAGTTGTTCTTTTGTATAGCCAAATCCACGTGTGTAAAAAAATCACCAGAAAGTTAGTGTGTTAAACTACGGAGGAAAAGGTAATTGTAGAGCAGAACCATGCTATTGTACCATCCAGAATAAATCCGTGACGTCACAATTGTTTTAATGAATGGGGTAGGTCCGATACGTGGGCCTTTTTCTCTTCTTCCACATCGCTTGGCGGAGCAAGCGGTGATCATTTCATCCACAGATCAGCATTGGCCGCTCCTACCTCCCGCGCACGGATAAACGAAGTTGTGAATCTCCCACGATTGTTACGGACGGACAGATCGACGAAAGGCCCAGTTGTCACGAGCACCGACCGCCCGCCGGCCCACAAAACCGGCCATTTTGGGAACGCCGTATTCATCACCTTCGGCGTCGGTCATTGTGCACGGCCGCCATCGTTGACCATTGTTCGCTGGCCACTATCTGCGCCTGTGAATGCGTGGATCCGCCATTGCTCCTTGCCATCACGCCATCTCGATCATCGGACATCCTTCTTCGAGTCAAACGCCGGTCAGAGACCCACTGGTGCGAAAGGAAGCGACGCCTAAACGTTACGACATCCCCGGAGACCCTCCGGTACTGAAGAGTGCCCAGCATCCTCTCCAAGCGCTGGGGGCATCGCGCAGCCCGGTTCACGGCGGGACAGCCGTCAAATACCCTGCGGAACCGCATCGTTCGCTCCATCGCTACACCGGTGACGCCCGGCCAGCCCGCTAGACCCTGAAGCACCGCCCGGTACTACCACCGGTTCCCCGAAGCACCTCCCGGTACCACCGCCGGCCCCCGATGTTCGGCTCACCACCGTGCCGTCAACCACCACCGTTCAAATGCAGCAAACCGCAAGTACCCTACCCCACAAGTGTTGTGACGTCACATTAAGCCAATTCATTAAGCCAATTTTGGCCATAATAAACTAGAATGTTAAGATGAAAATTTGAGGTGTCAGAGCATATTACTTGAAGATCTAAGCCCTGATTAGACTTTTCCGCTGCTTTCTTTTTGCTTTTCGTTGCGGACTCGCAAAGGAGTCATCAAACCTCGCCCATTGTGGTTGAAACTGATTTATTAGTTCGTGCAGCTTTTGAGTCCCCCTAGATACGACACTGGTTGTCAGCTTTTTACCTTGTAGCACTGCAGGGCACGTGTCGCGCAACACACGTGCGTGTGTAGCTCCTGCTGCAGGTGAGTACCACCGTGATTGTGTGGGTGTTGAGAAAATACGGTAAACGACCCTATAATAATGTCCCTTCCCTAGCCACGGTGAGCTAGTAGGTAACAATTTGGCGCCCAACTAAAATTTAAATTTTTTTCAACATTACCACCCCCCCTCCGGTAGGGGCAGTTAAACAGTGTCCTGTTTCAAAATTCATCTTCGTCCTCCAAACGAAGAAACGGCTTTCGTTGAGAACTGTTCATTCGATCAAAATTTCAAAGATGGATGTGGAATTTGATATGCTTTACCTAAACCTATCACTGCATCATCTCGAGCGAGAAGAATTGGAATATGAACTCCTCATTCGAGGGCTTCCATTCACGACAACAGAAACGCGCGCGGCATTGATGAGGCGATTAAAGGATCATTTCAAGTCGGATTCGAATGCAAAAATTGATATTGCTCAGTGTGACTTCGTGGTCGACACTGAGATTAAGAAAATAGATTCGAAGATAAAAGAAATTCAGGAGTTCCTTGCGCATAGGAGCAAATTTGAGGGAATACGTGAGAGTCTCAAAACGCGTCTTGCTCACTATTTCAAAAGAACGAAGCGATTAACGGAAATAACGGAGAAAGATGAAGATCTCGCGGATATCGATGATTTAATTGCGGGTATGCGCGGAACGTTCAATAATAACTTTTCAATGTACGCGCCACTCGGGCAGCGTGACGTTTTTGAGAAGTTAAATCAATCGATTTCGCAACTCGTAATTGGCAATAAAAGCGCGTCGGGTACCGATCAGAATCGGAATAGAACATCTACCCCTAGCGAGGAAGATGTTGACCTCACAGAGGGTGCATCGAACGCGCGTACACGTCGGTTAAAATCAGTCATTGACAAACAAGAGCAACACAATTTACCTGATTTGGGTGCCAATATCATGCCATTGCTTTTTCAACAGTGGATGATGAAGGATCCCCAAATGCAAAATTGGGTTCAGCAGATGGTGCGAGAACAAGCTTCGGAGTATTTTGGGAAAACTATCCGGACAAACTCGCGAACCATCCAGCAAGAAACCGCTCGCGTCACAAAGGTTCAAAACAAAGCATCGCGTCGGTCGAAGAACCTGGTCCAGCATTCGAGCTCGGAATCGAGGAAATCCTCAAGTACTGAAGCTGGTTGGTCTTCGGATGAACCACGTAACTCGTCGCGCGGTAGCAAAAATGTTCAGAAATCAAGGAAAAGTCGGCCAGTCTCAGACTGGAAACTTAAATACGATGGGTCAGATAACGGTTTAGCGTTGATGAAATTCCTCCGCGAAGTAGAATTTTATGCGAAATCGGAGAAAATGTCTAACAAAGAGTTATTTCAGTCCGCGATTCACCTGTTTAACGGTCCCGCGAAAACATGGTTTATGACCGGCTTCGATAACGAGGATTTTACCTCGTGGGAGGAGCTGAAGGAGGAACTCAAGAAGGAATTCTTGAGTCCCGACCACGACCATTCCACTGAAATTCGGGCAATCTCGAGAAAGCAGGGACAACGCGAGTCTTTTCACGATTACTTTTTAGAATTACAGAAGATTTTCAACGCACTTACAAAACCGATGACCGAACGCCGGAAATTTGAAATCGTGTTCCGTAACATGCGTGCCGATTACAAAGGACATGCGGTGTCCTCGGAAATCGATAATTTGGCCGACTTGAAGAAATTCGGAAGGCGCCTAGATGCGACTTATTGGTTTAAATACCAAAATACGTCAAACGATTCGTCCAATACGCGTGGGAAAACATCTCAAGTAAACGAGATCACCGCGGGCGCGAAACAAAAACCCAAAATCAAGGGAGACGTCGGAAAACAAAAATCGCGTACGTTTCACAACTCATCGTTGCAACCTCGCGGGTCGGACGACGAAAGATCGGAAGAAAAACTACCGCGAAAACAAACCGAAAGCGGAGCGCGATCAAAAGATCAATCAGACTCTCCCACACCATCTCAGTACAACCACCCACCCCCTAAATTCTGTTTGAACTGTCGTTCGAAGGGCCATCACACACGTGAGTGTGATCGACCGAGACAAAAATCATGCCAGAAATGTGCTTACCCGAACGTGGAGACAGCTTCATGTCCAAATTGCACAAAAAACGACTTGAAGACTGTCGCAGAGGGCCGACAGTTGAATCAAAATTAGAGTCCCTCGTCCTTCCTGTTCATGTCGAGGACGCTCTGCAGAGCCAGGGGTTCGACAGAGTGTCTCCCTCAGATTACGTCCACACGCATACTTACCAGGTGAATGAAACCATAATCAATATACAGAATGATGATAGGCCGTTTGTCAAACTATCCATTTTTGGGATGTCCCTAGTAGGACTGTTAGACAGTGGAGCACATCTCAGTATATTGGGAAAAGGAGCCCTGAAATTAATACAAAGATGCGGTCTTACCATTGTTCCGTCCGATGTGACTCTCCGAACCGCGAGTGGAGAATCACTGGGAGTCACGGGACTAGTATACCTTCCGATTACCTTTAACGGAGCCACGAAGATAGTAGACACCTTAGTAGTACCTTCGCTGAAAAGGAGAATCCTTCTTGGAATCAACTTTTGGCGAGCTTTTGAAATTCACCCTACCGTGGGTGCTTCGCAGGTTGAAGAGATTGTAGCCGAGGCGATGGAGACAAATAGTCCTCCGGCCGATGCTGAATCAAAACTTGAATTGGATGAAGAGCAGATAGCTCGCTTGAACGAAATTCAAAGTCAGTTCAAGGTAGCATCAGACGGTATACTAGACACCACAGATTGGATTAGCCATCGAATTGAGCTCTCGGAGGAAGCCAAAAAACTTCCGCCCGCCAGAGTGAATCCCTTCCCTACTTCTCCAAAGAAGCAGGTGCAAATCAATGAAGAGTTGGACAGAATGTTAGAAGCAAAGATAATTGAGAAATCTTACAGCGACTGGGCACTACGTCTGGTCCCTGTAGATAAATCAGATGGATCGGTGCGTCTTTGCCTGGATGCACGAAAACTAAATGAACGTACGGTCAGGGATTCCTATCCCCTCCCACACGCAGACCGTATCTTGAGCAGACTAGGACATGCGAATTACATATCCACCATAGATCTTTCAAAGGCTTTCCTGCAAGTCCCTCTGCATCCTAGATCTCGAAAGTACACGGCATTTTCTGTGTTGGGACGGGGATTGTTCCAGTTCACCCGGATGCCCTTCGGGCTAGTCAATAGTCCAGCGACTCTGTCGCGGCTAATGGATAGAGTGTTGGGTGGAGGTGAACTGGAACCAAACGTTTTCGTCTACTTGGACGATATAATCGTCATTAGCGAAACGTTTGAGGAACACCTGACCTTGCTTCAAGAAGTGGCAAACAGGCTAAGAGCAGCCAATTTATCAATTAACATTGAAAAATCACACTTCTGTGTGTCAGAAGTAACCTATCTGGGTTACATCCTAGGCCGGTCCGGTCTGAGGCCAAATCCGGACCGAGTAGCCGCGATAGTTAATTATGAACGTCCGACTTCATTGAGAGCACTCCGCAGGTTTCTCGGGATGTGTAACTACTATAGGAGGTTTTTGGCCAACTATAGTGCTTACACGCAACCCTTGACGGATTTGCTCCGAAATAAGCCCAAAACTGTCTGCTGGAACGATAAGGCAGATGAGTCGTTCAGGAAGATTAAAGAGCTTCTTATAAGCGCCCCCATATTAACAAACCCTGATTTCAACATCCCCTTTTCAATACACTGCGACGCCAGCGATGCAGCGATCGCCGGCGTGTTAACGCAAACACACGATGGGATTGAAAAACCAATCGCGTTTTTCTCCCAAAAACTGTCCACGATTCAGCAACGATATTGTGCCACCGAGAAAGAGGGTCTCGCGGTCCTCAACTCAGTGGAAAAATTCCGGTGTTACGTTGAAGGTAGTAAATTCACCGTTTACACCGATGCGTCAGCACTGACGTATATCATGCGCAGTACCTGGCGGACGTCCTCACGCCTATGTCGATGGAGCATAGAGCTCCAGAAATATGAAATGACTGTACTACACCGTCGAGGGGTGGATAACATAATCGCCGATGCCTTATCCCGGTCCGTCGAAGAGCTTGAGGCCTGCGAGGACAACGGGTGGTATGGTGACCTTAAAAGGAAAGTTCAAGCTGATCCTGAATCATACAAAGATTTTAGAATCGACCACGGAGTTCTCAAGAAACTGGTGTCAACCCAGGATGAACTTTTGGACTACCGTTTTTCTTGGAAAACTTGCATCCCGGATTCACTTCGGGAAAGCAAACTCGTTGAAGAGCATGATGACAAAATGCATCTGGGCGTCGAAAAGACCTTAGCTCTCTTGAAGAAAAAATACTTCTGGCCAAGAATGCTTGAAGACGTTCGACAGTACGTCAGAAAATGTTCTATTTGCCGGCAAAATAAGCCAGCCAATCGGTCTCAAATTCCAGAGCCGGGTCGACAGAGGTTGACCAACAAGCCCTTTCAAATAGTGGCCTTGGATTTTATTCAATCCCTCCCCCGCAGTAAAAATGGAAATACTCACCTTTTGGTCGTCATGGACCTCTTCTCCAAGTGGTGTTTACTTACCCCGGTGAAAAGAATAGCAGCTCCTCTTGTCACCAAGATTCTGGAAGAATCCTGGTTCCGACGGTACTCGGTACCTGAGTTTCTGATCACCGACAACGCTTCTACTTTCTTGAGCTCAGAGTTCAAAGCTCTGCTGACCAAATATCAGGTCCAGCATTGGAAAAACTCCCGCCACCACAGTCAAGCTAACCCCGTCGAGCGTTTAAATCGCACGATTAACGCGTGTATCAGGTCATATGTTAAGGACAATCAAAAACTGTGGGACACTAAGGTGTCCGAAATAGAACACTGCCTTAACAATACTCCCCATACCGCCACCGGCTTTTCACCCTATCGAGTGCTTTTCGGACATGAAATCGTTGGGACAGGTGAAGAACACAGAATGGACAGGGAAAGGGAGGAGGTATCTGAGGACGGGAGGCTGGAAAGGAAGGGAAAAATCGACGAGCATATTTATTCCATCGTACAGAAAAATCTGAAGAAAAGCCACGACAAGAACATTAACACTTACAATCTTCGTTCCAAACAACCTGCTCCGGTCTACGCAGTGGGCCAGAGAGTATATCGGCGGAACTTCCGGCAGTCCTCGGCAGCCGATTCATATAACGCCAAACTGGATGCTCTGTATGTTCCGTGCACCATCCTGGCTCGAGTGGGAACAAGTTCGTATGAGCTAGCAGACGCTACGGGGAAGCCTATCGGTGTTTTCTCCGTCTGCGATTTGAAGCCCGAAGCCTAAAATTCAATCACCATTCATAAAAATCTTCAGGTGGGTCGTTTTAATTGGGAAACACTCACCATTCATGCATTCGTCCGGACGATACAACAAAATTTCTCCTCGGATTGATCACCGAAACCTGAAACCATTACAATCGTATCAGTAAACATGATTTCAAGGCTGTAGTCGACTAAAAACACTCCACCGCCGAAATCTCACCTGGCAAAGCTCCAAATTTTCTCCTCCAACAGCATTTCCTCACCATCAGCTGATCCCTAGAACTTAGAATGAGAATAGGACCGGTAAAGGCTTAATTGATCGCTGGTAATGCGCGCGCCGAGAACTTGCTTTTGAAAGACTGAAATTTAACGCAAAATTGCCGGAAAACTCGCGAAAACCGTGGAAAAACGCGTCGAACACACCGCATGCACCCTCGTTCGCTCGCGTCGAGTGTAAACAAAGTTGACGATGTGACAGTTCTCAACACAGTAGTGTTGGTAAAGTTGAGTTATCGTAAGAGAGTACCTTTTCTTCATCGTGATTATGATGAAGGTAAATGGAACGTTCAAGGTGGGCCTTAAATAGGCACCTATTTAACATAAATCGGATATCGATTATTGTTGTAATTAATGTCTATTAGACACTGAAATAATTCTGAATACCGTTTTTGAGCATTCAGGGAGAGGGGATGATAAGGTAGTGTAACCGGTGGTTCCATTTGTTACTTGCCGGCTCCACCGCAAGGTAAATTTCTCCTCCTTCAAACCCACCGTGCACCATATGTTGCAAGACAGGCAAGAGTGACACTCTTGTTTTGTATTGAGCGTGAGTGCCGACCATATCTCAACACCAACATGTATCACCCAAGGAACTCACTTCCAGTGGTTTGAGCGCAAGCAAAACATTAAAGCTTGCCTTACGTCTATCATTGGCCCACAGATGTCGCATATCAGAAGGGTTGCCAACCTGGTAGAACACTCGGATTTCGTAATATTTCGTGTTCGTTCGTATCATTTTCATTACATTTCTCAGCTTTCGGCTCGAACTAATTAGTCTGTCCGCAAACCGCACTGGGAGTAGTAGTGCGCGCCGGGAGTTTAGAGCTAGTACAAATTGTGAGTTGTTTAAGAATAAGGTGGTGAAAAGGTTTAATTCAATGCTTTACTTTCTTCATTAGGTGGCTAGGCTAAAGTCAGATCACAAAAGTGATAGAGTAGAAATAGGTGTGATACAGGTGGTCATTAGGGTTAGTGATACAAAGGTGCTATTGTTTGTAGATTATTCAACATTTGTTCTCCCATTGTTAGTTGTTCTTTTGTATAGCCAAATCCACGTGTGTAAAAAAATCACCAGAAAGTTAGTGTGTTAAACTACGGAGGAAAAGGTAATTGTAGAGCAGAACCATGCTATTGTACCATCCAGAATAAATCCGTGACGTCACAATTGTTTTAATGAATGGGGTAGGTCCGATACGTGGGCCTTTTTCTCTTCTTCCACATCGCTTGGCGGAGCAAGCGGTGATCATTTCATCCACAGATCAGCATTGGCCGCTCCTACCTCCCGCGCACGGATAAACGAAGTTGTGAATCTCCCACGATTGTTACGGACGGACAGATCGACGAAAGGCCCAGTTGTCACGAGCACCGACCGCCCGCCGGCCCACAAAACCGGCCATTTTGGGAACGCCGTATTCATCACCTTCGGCGTCGGTCATTGTGCACGGCCGCCATCGTTGACCATTGTTCGCTGGCCACTATCTGCGCCTGTGAATGCGTGGATCCGCCATTGCTCCTTGCCATCACGCCATCTCGATCATCGGACATCCTTCTTCGAGTCAAACGCCGGTCAGAGACCCACTGGTGCGAAAGGAAGCGACGCCTAAACGTTACGACATCCCCGGAGACCCTCCGGTACTGAAGAGTGCCCAGCATCCTCTCCAAGCGCTGGGGGCATCGCGCAGCCCGGTTCACGGCGGGACAGCCGTCAAATACCCTGCGGAACCGCATCGTTCGCTCCATCGCTACACCGGTGACGCCCGGCCAGCCCGCTAGACCCTGAAGCACCGCCCGGTACTACCACCGGTTCCCCGAAGCACCTCCCGGTACCACCGCCGGCCCCCGATGTTCGGCTCACCACCGTGCCGTCAACCACCACCGTTCAAATGCAGCAAACCGCAAGTACCCTACCCCACAAGTGTTGTGACGTCACATTAAGCCAATTCATTAAGCCAATTTTGGCCATAATAAACTAGAATGTTAAGATGAAAATTTGAGGTGTCAGAGCATATTACTTGAAGATCTAAGCCCTGATTAGACTTTTCCGCTGCTTTCTTTTTGCTTTTCGTTGCGGACTCGCAAAGGAGTCATCAAACCTCGCCCATTGTGGTTGAAACTGATTTATTAGTTCGTGCAGCTTTTGAGTCCCCCTAGATACGACACTGGTTGTCAGCTTTTTACCTTGTAGCACTGCAGGGCACGTGTCGCGCAACACACGTGCGTGTGTAGCTCCTGCTGCAGGTGAGTACCACCGTGATTGTGTGGGTGTTGAGAAAATACGGTAAACGACCCTATAATAATGTCCCTTCCCTAGCCACGGTGAGCTAGTAGGTAACAAAATGCAAAAAAGTGTGTTTTTCCATGTAAAACTCCATACAAACTTCAAACGCGATGCGCAAAACGTAGTCATAACCGATCGCGCCCAAATTTTGCACACTCATTTGGGTCCTGAAATGGGATCAAAAAAGCTTTGATTTGATGGGATACCATTGAATTTTTCATTCTTCCATATAAACGATGACCCACTCTAGTGTGTATGCTTGACAGTTGTTAACGAGGTAGGAAAACCGAAAGAAAATGAAGGAAAGAAACATCATGCGCAATAAAACAGGCTTTAGTTTCTTAACGATCTTCGCAATGAACGGTCACAGATGATTTGAGTTAGGGTAGGACGGGGCAAGATGGCCACCCGGGGCAAGATGAGCACCCCTCTGTTTTACTACTTTTATGGTGATTTTTATCTAAACAACTTCATAATCCATTAGAATAAAGTTCATCCTGTTTGTAAACCTGATACCGTATGCGTGATAATGTTTGCACCATCGTTTAATAAAATTCCAGTTTTACTTGTGAAGACAATGTATTGGTTTTATTTGCAGGCATTTAAGCTATAACTCATATCATAGTAGGCTATGAATAAAAAGTGTTGATTTTCTTAGTTTAACACTTGCATAATGACTAAGTGGCAACCTAACTCGTGATTTGTCCACGCGCAAATGTCGAAAAGTGTCCGTGGTAGTGGCAAAGTCAAGATTAACAATTTTTGAATTTATTTTTTTATTTTGACATTGCCTTATGGTGTAGACATTAACACACAAACAAAAGTTATAATAACTATTGATTCTGGAATTTGGTACAGATCGATAGTTTTTCGAAAATGGAAAAAAAACGGAGGTTGCGTTCGGGAAAAATCAAAACTTTCTTATATGGATGATCTCCTGGATGCCATTGGTAATAATGTAAGTTTTTTTTTCTATGGTCGAAGGATCATAAAGGCCACCGTAATTTTCCTTTTCGATATGCCATGCCGTTAAGTCGCTGATTGCGCGTTTCTTTGCCATTTTTCTCATTGAGCGCATATAATTCACCCAAATCTTATTTTTGGTGGCAGCGATAGCTTTCTTAATCCATGTTAACCTTGGACGACCAGTGGACACCTTCGGGAATAGATGCCCTAGCTTTTTTCAGTATAAGACTGTTTTAAGGTTCTCCTGAACACTCCTGAAATGTATTTTTTAACATTTGCGCGTGGACAAGTCCCGACTACCGCTGCTACTTCTTCATGGTGCAAATTTTAAACTTAAGAAATCGGATTTTTTTTACCCGCAACCTACTGTGATATGAGTTAGAGCTTACGTGCATGCAATAAAAACCAAGACATTGTGTGTACAGGTGATATGGGTACCATATTTGTACGATGGTGCAAACATTATCACGCATACGGTATAAGGTACTTCATAACGAACTAATTGAAAAATATCGTCAAATTAGTCGCTAGCATGGATTTTGAGCATTTTCTTATAAGAAACCATCAGAATGAAATAAGGTTTTTATATCACAATATATTTTTTACCGTAATTCTGGTTATCAGCCAACATTACTAGCTTACTGCAAAACATTTTAATTTACATTAGAAAATATTTTCTAAAGACAAACATTAAAATTTATTCAATTTAAGTTATTACCCTATAGTGGGGCAAGTTGAGCACCCCTGATGGGAATGAGCCATTTTACGAAGTGACAACAATGTTGATGATGATATTGGTTTTCACGGGTTATTGGACACTACCTCCTGTCAAAATTCATTCATAAAATCGGCTCGTAAAATGGCTATATAGAAAATATTTTGAGATTATTGTAATCCAGTCAATAGTGCCGAACTGTGCCGAACACAAGTTTCCGTATCCTCTACAACTATTTGGTTGCGTTAATTTAAAAAAATAAGCCACTTAATAATCGTTTATTGTTTTTCGGGTCATTTTGTAAAAAGTATTATAACTAGTGAAATGTATTACAAAGAACAGCGCAAACCAAATCGGCAGAAGTGAATCAAGCAGCAGCAATGAAAGTTTTTTCGAGAAGAGCAGCGACAAAAGTTTCTTCATGTGCATAAGCAGAATTAATTAAGATAATACTTCTTACTCAATTTACATATGCCATCAAATTCTCGATAATAAAAATAAATATTTGAAATACGTTTATTGTAGATTGCAATACCGGTCAAACAACGCCTTCTTACAAACGATAAACATGTTCATTTGGCTCACATTTTGTCAGTTCTCTCTGCTCGATTGGCTCACAATGGCCGCCTCCGCACATCTCTATAATGTAGGATTACTAGGTGGAACTTGCTCGAAGTTGCTGCATCCTACTCTTACACATTTGTTGACTAATGGGCTAGACTAATGGAGTAGAGTAATGGACTATAGAGTAAGGACTTGCGAGAATTTCAATCACAGACAAACAGACGTAACACTTCGAACATTTTTCGATTCAAATCATAGTCACGGAAACATATTCGCCCAATGCTAAAAGGATTAAGTTTGGCCGACCACCAACTAGGTGGCGGTAGTGAGCACATGTCAAACTCGAACAAAAATTATGCGAGCGCCACGGTTGGGCAGTTGGCCAACTATCAAATTTTGAAAAAGACCGGTAAATCGGTGTACGATGAGAATTATCAGAGTGTTACGTCTGTTTGTCTGTGGTTCAATGTTGATAGGTCTTTTCAGTTGACAGGTCCGCGCATGCCACTGTTTACAACTGCCGAACAAAGGCGCAAACGCTTAACTGTCATTTTCACAGGAGATCTGTCAAAAGCCCGAGAAAGCAGCTGATTTAAGACGTCAAATGAAAAGGCCCATTGTTTCACATTTTGTATCGGCTTATAATAACACACAAACATCCTTCCTTTTGTTTATCATGATTACCAGATCATCAAATTGGAACCACGTTTGATGGTTTGATTAAAACCGTTCAAAATTGGTGTTTTTTTGTCTTAACATACACAGTTTTTACAGCTCATTAATAATGTTATTTGATAAAACACTTCTTATTCACAAGAGCAGAATAACTAATTTAATGAGTGAAATTTAGAGCCAAACCTGAACAAGATGCAATATACTTGTCAACATTGAATTCACATTGCGCATGATCCAGAATAATTTAAAGGTATTCTCAAACCAACGCGATTATTGGCAGCGACATTCGCGACACCTTTAACATACTAAAATTGTTACTAATTTTATTACAATAATTTAGTGGGCTTCGTGACCGAGCGGTTAGCGGCGTCAGTCAATTAGGTGTCTCGTAAGCCTCGGAGTGTGGGTTCAATTCCCGTTCCAGTCGGGGAAAACTTTTCGTCAAACGGAAAATTTTCTACTGGGCCGCCACTGGCCACAAATGTGTTCCCAAGTAACCACAAGCATTATAACATTGCACGAATTAGACTGAATATCAACCTTTGCAATGCGAAATGCAGTAATTCCACACTTGTCATGCAATAATCCTTTAGATTGGCATTATCAATGTGATGATGCATTGCATTTTTCTTTACATTCGGGTTTATTAAAAGGTGATATGAGATAATTCAATAATTCAACACTGCAAAAACTGAATAAATGCAATGTACAAACTAGCAAAGTTTGCTCTAACAATACAATTATTAAAGCTTGACTCTAATGGTAAACAAATGAAATCAAGAAGATTGAACAACTTTACGGTCAACTCTAGCGGTCTTCAACATTTCTGGTTCGACTCCCGACCAACTTAATCCCCGTTTGAGCCACCGATCGACGACAGCAAAACCTAGGGTATGTGTGCCATCAGTAATCTCATGCTCCCATTTTCATCCTATTCGAAAACAAGCGATTACGGCACCGATTGACTCCGTTCTTTTTGCTTTCATGGGTGCTCACTTCTAACAAAAAATACAAAAATAAGAAACAAAGCAAACAGCGCTTCAATCCTTTGTTTTTCGTGGGATGAAAATGGGAGCCACATGCTTAATAAGGGAACCAATACCCTATTTAGAGATGAACTTTTCTCTTTTCTGTAGGCTGCTATCACATGCCAATTAGGGGTCGCAGTACCGATCATTTTTGGTGAGTACCGGTATTTCGGTACTGGAGCTTACAGTACCGGTAGTACCGGTAAAATACCGGTACTGAGATTATTTTTCACTAGAAAAAAAAAGAGTAATCTATTTAAACAGAAGATTTACAATTTACCAGGCATTTCAGGTCAAACATTTCAATAGGTCCTATCTGCATTTTAGAGGCTCTCTTTGTTTACTTTCTCCTTCAATTATTGCAATGTAATGGTACACTTTTGAACTATTTTTGCAGTACAAAGCAAATGATGAATTTTTTTTCACCATCCTTCAATGCATGGAGACAATCATAATACAAATAAACAACTGAGATATCAACGAAAGAGAGGGAAATCAAAGAGAGCCTCTCTTCTGCAGATATGACCTTTAGACATGTTTGGCCTGATTTGTGAATTCTGGTTTTCAGGGATGTCATAAGAGCTCACCAGAAAAAAAAAACTAAATAAAACCAAAAAACAATAAAGAAAGATAAAAAGATAGAAAGATATGAGTTAAACGAAACTGGGGCAATTGTTTAGCTTCTGTGCAGTTTCACAGGCAGTATCTTGGTCAGTCTAAAGTGAAACAGTAACAACCTTACATGCTAACATGTACCAAAATCAGACAAATACTATCTTTCAGATAGCTGCAAGGTAAAGACACAAAAAATTAACTGATTTTTCCCTGAAGATGCTATTAACGCAAACTAAATTTGTAATACCGTGTTTGGTAATTTTTTGACGAAAACACAGCTATTCTGCATTGTTTATCTTTGGCACCCGGTTTTGACAGTTGGAGTACTGATCCTCAGTAAAATCGATTACCGAAGCTACCGAAATAGTTCTGCTGTTCTATTTTCGTCAAAGTGCTGAACAGACAATTCAGGATTGAGTGTGCGGATTCTGAAAACTGAATAAATAATAAGAAACCCTAATCTAACAAGTTTTATTCTAAGGTAGTAAATCTTTTTACAAAATTCAACGTTCCATTAATCAATCATTGCTATTGCTATGATATCCTGGATTTGAAGAAAGGTTACACATATGAAATGTTTGTTTGTCAAAGTACTTGGTTTTATATGTTTTACTGGCTATACTGATGATCGTTAATCAACAATTCCGGAGAGATTTTACGGTACCGAAAGTACCGGTACCAAGGCTCAGCCAGTACCGGTATTTCGGTACTAAAAACTGGTCGGTAATACCGGTATTTTCGGTACCGGTACTACCGGTACTAAATCCCTAATGCCAATAAGGATGGAAATCACAATTAGCATATGAGCAGTGTGCGAAGGGTGTTTTAATCGAGGTTTTAATTTTCTTATGTTGATTAAATATCTTCTAAAATGCATTATGTATTTTTCAGTAATTTATCGGAATGTGATAGTTTACTGTATTCTATTACATATGATATAGTCGTTTTACCCTCTACTACAATGATTGAGACAGAAAAACAGTTTCCTTTTAGTTAATGAAATATCTGTTGTTATCACTGCAGCAGAAACGGTTCAAGGCGCCAGCGCAATGGAACTCATCTAGCGGTCTTCTACACTTCTGGTTCGACTCCCAACCCGGCAACAAAAAAATAATAGTTAAAACATTCATGTGTGGGGGCATCAGTACCGTCGATAACGAAACGGTGCTAAAAATAGATTTTTGTTTTGGTTTTTCGTGTTGCACGTATCAAGCATGTCAAATGCAAATGTACAGCACATGCATTTATATTACTTTAGCAATGGCTGTCAGCGTGCTGCAATATGTGGCACTAATTTGATTTTAGTGGGGCCCTTTTCGACTTTAATATTGCTTTAATGAGGTGTTTAAAGTAATGCAGCATTATTTTCATAATTTTAATTATCAATATATGGCAAAATTGATGCACTTATATACGGCTTCGTGGTTACTTGGGTTGTCCGTTGTCGAAGGTAAAATGCTATAGGCACTGTTCAGTCTGTAAAGGCCGCAAAGTCGAAGACGTCTTTTAAATAGTTTACATAAGGAAGATGAATTCAGTAACAAATTTTGAAAACAACGTATAATCAATGCTACACCATTGATTATACGTCGTTTTCAAAATTTGTTACTGAATTAGGAATGAATTAAAAGGAACAATTCCAATAGAAGGTCAAATTATTCCTAATTCAATAGTTGGCGATAATCTACTATGAAAAAAAGCTAAAAAAAAAAGAAGAATTAAAGAAGAATACGTCCGGAATAATAAATTCAATTATTGCCATAGTGAATCTAATGTTACTGGAATAGTATGGAGTCCTTGAAATATACATTCACGATAATTGTCTTGTCATCATTGATATATTGTTAATATTTTAATTATATTACCAAATAAAAATAAAAGGGTTATAATATTGATGAAACTATTGAACAAGTTCTGTAACTGTTGTTATAGTTCTGATAACTCCTGTTAATGGACAAGAACTCTAATCTACTAAATTAAATGCGTCCGCGCACGGAGCGTACATCTAGGGTAAACAGGTATAATATGTCCCCCTTAAGCAGAAACGGCAATATCTCTGAAGCTAGAGCCTTATTACATCTACTGTCCACTAGAAATCATTGTTCTTAAAGTTAATGAAGTGTTGCAACACTGCGGCTATGAAAGCTTTTAAACGTCGAAAACGTTCTAAATTTCGCCATTTCAAAACAACTGGGGCAATACGCCCCATCTAGGGAAAAACGTCCAGCTCCGTGATAAAACTGTCTCAGGGGGTAATTCCACCACATGCTTATCCAAGAAGGGTCTTTCAACAACTGTTTAACGGCATAAAAGTTGTAAAGTAACACAAGGGAACAGAACTATGGGAACGTTCAAAAATTACGTCCAACATTTGGGGAGGGGGAGGGTCTAGAAAAGTGTGACAGTACGTGTATTGGGTATAGGGAAATTGCGTGACAGAGGGGGGATGGGGGGGGTCTAGAAATCCCGAAAAACGATGGACGTAATTTTTGAATCTTCCCTATCTTCGTTTACAATGAAGTCTGCTAACAAGAGGCAGAATATTACGTCAAAACCCTCGTTTTCAGACTTTTTGGCATGTTTATTGCTCTTCTGTACCAATCAACGAACGGTCCAGCTTGATGGCAATTATTCTTCAATACATAGAGTTTGTAATCGATCACGCATGCAAAAAGCGCTTATTACGCTAGAAAATAAAGGAGGGCGTTTTGCCCCGGTGGGGCACATTATACTCTTTTACCCCATATATCTTTATATAAAAATGCAGTGGCATACGTGCGACCGCTCATAACTCGCGAATGGCACGTCAGATTTGGGTCGTCTTTGTTTTGTCCTGTTAGTTTTCACCCAAGGAACAGTGAAAAAAATGACACGATCGATTCACGTGTTTTGACTTATGAACTGATTCAAAAGCAACAACGTTAGTTTGATGTGTGGATGGACACTACCTAGTTCAAATAAGCTTCAAATATATTTTTTAAATATTGTTTCGATAGTAATGAAAAAGTTTGTGAAGAAAAATGTTTCAAACTAACGACCATTATTTTGTAAACAAAAAAAGGGTGTTGCAACTTGCAAGTACTGACATTTCCTGTACTACTATCTTCGAGGAGTCAGGATCGGCAAAAAACAATTGAGTTTTCTTCTTATTTTCTTAATCTTCTTGTTCTTCTTAGGTGCGCAGAGTTAGGAACTGGTTTTAAATGGTGGTCCTAATTCTGCGTTAATGCGGAAAAGGTAGATCAGATTCTTGACCATAGAACATTAGTGTAAGAAATTCTGTAGTAGTTTGTCTTAGAAATCCTCTACATAAGATGAGCGGAAGTTACATATGTCGATTCGGCAACGCTGTTTGTTTTGTTTACAACAGCTTCCAACACTTGCCACAAAGCTAGATGTTCAAACTTTTTGCGTGACTTTATTGTGGTGCAAGTTGTTTTGTTTACGTTTGCTAATTATATTCGGTCTCCAGATAGTCTAGTGGTTAAGGCTATGGATTGCCAATCCGGAGACGGCGGGTTCGATTCCCGTTCCAGTCGGGAAATTTTTCTCGACTCCCTGGGCATAGTGTATCATTGTACTTGCCTCACAATATACAAATTCATGCAATGGCAGGCAAAGGAAGCCCTTCAATTAATAACTGTGGAAGTGCTCAAAGAACACTAAGTTGAAGAGAGACAGGCCAAGTCCCAGTGGGGACGTAGAGCCATAAAAAGAAGAAGAAGAATTATATTCGAACTTTTTTACCCAAATTTGAAAAAAAAGTAACAGCGCAATTGAAGAAATCTGAAATGCATTACAAAGAACAGCGCAAACCAAATCGGCAGAAGTGAATCAAGCAGCAGCAATGAAAGTTTTTTCGAGAAGAGCAGCGACAAAAGTTTCTTCATGTGCATAAGCAGAATTAATTAAGATAATACTTCTTACTAAATTTACATATGCCATCAAATTCTCGATAATAAAAATAAATATTTGTAATACGTTTATTGTCGATTGCAATACCGGTCAAACAACGCCTTCTTACAAACGACAAACATGTTCATTTGGCTCACATTTTGACAGTTCTCTCTGCTCGATTGGCTCACAATGGCCGCCTCCGCACATCTCTATAATGTAGGATTACTAGTTTGTCCAATATAATAAGAAACTTGACAAGATAAGTGTATATACATGTATAGGAATTAATAAAACTGACAAACCTCAATAAAGTTTTCCATAGTTGTACCCATTGAACTGCTGTGAGCCGTGTAATCAGTGATTGTCTCCGAAACTGACCAACACAGCACCGGACTCCAGACAGACGCTGGAATGTGCGTTAACATTTTTAGTCCTTCGAGCCGGTTTTGTCAGTGCTGTGTCTTGAAGAACTGCATGTCGTCCATAGTGAATTTGTGCAACGAAGAATCCCATTGGACCATATTCTATGTGCGGTGATATGATGGCTGAACACAGAACAATTTGGAGCCCGCGTTTGGCAGCCATCTGAATGCTGGCTCACAAAAGAAATTTCACTTGTGAATTCACTAAACGAGACATAATTGTGATCATAAATCCAAATTTTTGCTTGATGCAACTGCTTGCTGTGTAGTCGTGAAAATGTAAACAACTTAATGAAAGCAGAAAGTACGGAGCAAGGAGACGAAGATCAGTGACGTTTAGTTGAGCTGGACTGGTGGTGATTCCGAGAAGTATTGATATGCATTGGAAACGAGCCACTCTGAAACAGTCGTGGGAATTCAATGAAAAGTGCTTTATCGCCAACGGTCATTTCAAATCGTGAAGTGAATTCGCTTTCCCACTCAACAATACGGAGCGTGTTAAAAGCGATTCGTTCTCCAATACAAATGAAAGAATCAGCAGTTCAATATAAAAGCGAAAGTAGATGGAAAACCGAAACCAAAACAAACGGAGACTATTGTTCGAGTCTTCGGTAGCTGATGTTGTGATTTATTCGTACCTACTGACCTACTTCGAGAAACTGGGTCAACTGCATCATCAGATTTCCAATGCAGCGCACAGTGGTCCAGAACCGGATGTTCGTCGTCGTAAGGAAGATAGAAAGGCAATTGGAGAAGTTCGACACAGAAGTGTTCGAACATAATTTGACCGTCCTGACAGTCAAAGGATATCACTGGTACTAACAAGTACCCACGGAGGCCACAGAGCTGGCCTCTGTTACCAGCTTGCTCATCAATCAGGCTATCGCCAACGTTGTTCCACAGAACAGCAACTTCGTTAAGGCAGATCTATTCGCAACGATGCATGCGCTACTACGGTTTCGGTTGCATTCAATAGCTACGGACATACGGACCTACAGAATCCTGTTCATCGTTTTATTCTGTCAGGATGGAACGGAACCCATACATCGGTATACAGTCCGATTCCGGCTAGCTAGCCAGCAGTTCAACGATCGAAGTCCCTGAAGCAGGAGGAAAGGTAGACATGCGCTATTGACCACTCAGGGTTTAAAAGCATCCAAGTCATCGGTATAAGGCCCGATGGTGCCTCACGAGCTAGTCAGCAGTCCAGCGATCGCATTCGTTAGAGCGTGAGGGAAGAGAAATGTCTACCGTTTTCCACCAGGACCGAACAGTATCCGAGCCATAGGTATCAAGTCCGATGGTGCCTCGTGAGCCAGACAGTTGGCCATTAGTCCAGCGAATGACTTCGCTGGAACATGAGGATCAATATTGACACGATACGTTACGAGTTCACTCTGCAAGAGTGAACGCTGCACATTTACAGCAGTTAGTAATTGTGTATACCTGTCAGCTTGCCACAGTACTGCCCATATTCGCATAGTCGATGTAACCACCATTGGCAATCCGACCGTACAAAAGCTAATATCTAACGCGTGTCCATATTTGTGACCAGTTTTATTCAAAAGATCACAAGATCTAACCCTTAGTTAGATGTCAACGCGGAAAAAATCTTGAACTTTATATTTATTCATTGGTAAAATTTCAAAAGTATGTTGAAAAGTGCAGTGGGGCTTACATCGACTATGCGAATATGGGCAGAGTAGCAAGCTCTCCATTTTCTGTGCGCTCGCAGGGATGGAGTTTGGATCTGCCCGGCTAGGGAGATCACTACTTCACAACGGCGAAGTTTCAGTCGGTTCAACTAGTTCCTCACCCGGAGGTCCCTAAAGGCTAGTTCAAAATTCAAAGGTGCGCATTAGGTGTATCGTGCCATCTGTCAGCCCATATTTGGAAATGATCAGCTTTTCTCATTCAGCACCTGTACCCAGTCCAGAGGTCATCGATCACGTCATGAGATGTGTACGGAGGCCAACCGGCCTCCGTTTCCAGGCGAGTCATTTTAATGTACTGTTTTTCGGTTGTAAAAGCACCCTCTCATATTTTCCAGAGGCTTCGTCGCAGCTTTGGGTATTTCTAGACACCTTTCGACTTTCTGCTTGCAACGCCCATGGAATCATCACACTCAGAGTAACAATTGCACAGGTGGAAGTAACGGATCATTATTCAGGCATGCTGATCATCGAAAGGCACATCAAACTTCTAACCCCAGCGAATTTTTAAGGCAGTGAAAGGAAGGCGCAACGTACGAGATCATCGTCTGGTCATTTCGATAGAAAATGACTCATTTCGGTCCACTCACCCTGAGTGGACATGGCTTAATGGTGCGACAGGCACGGCAGTTAGGTCATCAGTCGCTTGCTCGTCGGCAGCAAGCAAGGTCTTTTCTGGGCGCTCACAGAAGAGATTCGTTTCGAGTCTGCCCACCATGGGAGACAACCTTCACGGACTCGTGTGAAGGCAATACAGTAGGGAGCGCAATTCGATGATCGTCGGAAACTGCAACTTTTCCAACATTTAGTCGAGCGCTGGTCACCAGGAATCAATGAAATTCATCGGTGCTTGAGGCATCTACGCAAGCTTGAAAGATCCCATCCAAGAAATATTCATGTCAACAATTTGTTGTTAGCTGGCCTCCGAAGCAAGTTATCGGATCTGCCCGTCAAGGGAAACAACTTCACAGCCGTCAGTCATAACTGGCACCTCAACATCAGTTAGATCAGCAATGCCTTCGTGGAGAAATATTACGTCGGCCCAGAGGTGGATTTCAGTCGATGAATCAATGGATCACCACAAAACCATCATCCTACCACATCGCGGGGATTGTCGGCGTCAACGGGCTTCTTTTGGCGGCCTGAGGGCCTCCATCCAGGAATCATCGCCAAGGACGACTATGGATCGTCCTAATGAATGTCTGCGCTGCGCTACCAAGGACTCACGAAGTCGCAGGACGAAGACATCAGCAGGCGTTGTCAACAATGTACACTCCCGTTCAAAAGTTTTGGGTCACCCCCTCAAAAACATGTCATGTTTTTAGGCCCATATATCCACCAATTTGCGTCCGATTTCAAAATCCTAGGTTTCATTCAAAAGATAATAAGTCAAAGAAACTTTGAACATAATTTAAAAGAAACTTTTCCAAAAAAATTTGTATGTAAACTTAAACCAAAGTTGCCAAATTTTCTAAAAAATTAATATAAACTTACGGCAGTGTAGATGTAAGTTGGGTCGACCAAATTTTAAGATGAGAGCGGTAATATGACCCATTTTCTATTAGCTTTCAACTGCTTTTTACAGAACTAAGCTAAAAAATCTAGAAAAAAAGTTATTAAGTAAATTAATCCTTGATGTCATCGACCAAAAGTTTGGGGTCACCCCTCAATATGATGTATCAGCCAAAAGTTTGGGGTCACTTTTTTAAACATGGAAAAGTGATTTGGTGATATATTCGTCATCTATAGTTCAATTTTAATTATTTTTGGCTCATTTCAAAGATAATTAACTAAATTTACGTTTGATGTCTTCAACTTAACGTATTTAACGACTTTTGTATATAAAAATGTTATGTAAAGTTAGCACATTTTACCACGCTTCAAAAAATGAGGCAACTTTACGTTAAGTTTTAGTATGTAAATTTCAACAAATATGTGTGGTTCAATGTCTATGCAGTAAGTATCATTCATTTTGTTTCAAATAAGCCAAGAAGAATTAAAATTGAATGAAAGATGACAAAGATATCAACAAATCACTATTCCATGTTTTACGATAGTGACTCCAAACTTTTGACCGATACAGCATTTTGAGGGGTGACCCCAAACTTTTGGTCGATGACATCAAGGACTAATTTACTTAATAACTTGTTTTCTAGATTTTTTAGCTAAGTTCTGTAAAAAGCAGTTGAAAGCTAATAGAAAATGGGTCATATCACCACTCTCATCTTAAAATTTGGTCGACCCAACTTCCAGCGACACTGCCGTAAGTTTATATTAATTTTTTAGAAAATTTGGCAACTTTGGGTTAAGTTGACATACAAAATTTTTTGAAAAAGTTTATTTTAAATCATGTTTAAAGTTTCTTTGACTCATTATCTTTTGAATGAAACCTAGGGTTTTGAAATCGGACGCAAATTAGCGGAGATATGGGCGTAAAAAATGAGCAACAGCAGCGGCGCTCTCATCTTTGGGAGCAGCACGGATGATAAGCGAGATGCCATCCGCAACGAAAGCATATTGACGCAGAGCGTCCAATCTACAACCAACCACCATCCAGCGAATCGAGTCGCTGGGACGCGTGAATTGGCACGGTTTACCGTCAACAGACCCACTCAACAGGAGTGGAAACGTCACACTGCAGAGCACAGCAGCTGTGTTGTTTCGTTCGCTTGCTGGCCAGCAAGCAACCCATTCTCTGGGCGCTCACAGGAATGGTTCAGCTTTTTCCAACAGTGGAATACAACTTCGCAGTCGCGAAATCTCGGTTTAGCCGGGACACCCTATTGTGAATATACGACCATATATGGGAATCAAAAATAAAATCATAGTGGACTATTTTTCCGGGAATCGCAAAATAAAATTTCACGATTTTTAAAAATTTTGTAAAACGCCCCGAGCTTCAAAAAATCATACCTCAAAAACGATGTATCGTAGAACAAACTTTTTTTTAGTGAAATCGACGCCAAATTACCTAAGCAATCCAATAAAAATACACTGAGAAAAAAAGTTCTTAGAAAATCTTTCACCATAGATTTCTCTAAACGACTTAAAATACTAAATGTACCGTCTGTATCATAGATTATTTTAAACAAAATTTTTCTAAGCACAAAAACTAATGTTCTTCCCTTCGTTCTTTGACGCCAAAATGAAAAACCAACGAACAGTCGCTATATTTTCATAGGAAGCCATCTACAACAGCGGCCGTTCACTTGTTGCAACATATTTGCTTTGCAACGAGTAAATGACATACGCTTATTGTAACGTAGTGCACTGACAGCACATATATGACACTTGAGTGCCTTTTCAATGCATTAAATTGTCATGTTTTGTAATGATCGGGTTTCTGAATAAAATGTATTTAAATAACAGGTTAACAACGAGCTAATGCGTAAGATTACTTATGGCACTCATACCCTATATGTTTTCCATTTCAATTTAACACTTAAACTACAGAGGGGGTAAAAACTCCCGCGAACTATGACGCCGTTCATGTGTTGCGTGAACGTATGACGCCGTTCATGTGTTGCGCCAACATAGCCAATAAAACAAAATTTAAAGCAATGACATGTAGTTGTTTGTCTTAAAATTTTCCGTTAGAATGTACTAGACATGTATTTGATAAAATTTTGATGTTAACATCACATCCACATTTACTAAAACATCACGAATGTGCCATATTTTTCACACAAAATTCAAAATACATGCAGATTTCTATTTTTGATTTTTTTTGTACCAGTTTCAGGTTATCTACTACCTGAAAAAAATACAAGGCAAACCGAAAACCCACCAGGGATTTTTTTAAATTTGTTTTTATTTGAGTCCATTTGCGTCTCCTGAACATGCAGTAGCAATAACCAAAAAATAAACCAAAAACCCGTGAAAATGAAAAAAAGTTACGAACTTAACTGGTTTTCAAAGTTAAGGTTAGGTTTTGTGTCTTTATTAGAGAGATTTTCAGCCTTCTTTCATTTTTTGTTTTTTTTTTTTTGGGATTCCTTTTAAAATTCCTCTCGGAGATTCTTTCGTATTTCTATCGACGTTTTTACCCTAGATTCAAACAGTTCTTTCCGGAAAAATTCCTGGAGAATATTGCAGGATTTCTGAAATCCAAGTATTTCTGAAAATCCAAGATATCCTGAAGGCTTTCATGAGAATCCTATAGATTTTCTTTTAGAGGATTTCCCATGTTAGCTCTCAGAGTCTCTCTTTGGATTTTTCCTCCTGCGTTTTGCCCAAACAAATTTTCGAGGAATTTATTCTCTTTTCTCCTGGAACATACCTCAGATGTTGTCCTAGAATTTATCTTAGAGTTTCTCTTGGAATTTCTCTTGAAGGTTTTCCGCGATTTCTTCCGGTATTCTTCTTGGTACTTCTCCATGAGATTTTTCCGGGATTTCTAAGGAAGGTATTTACAGAAACTTTTGCTGGGATATCAACTAAGGCTCCTCCCGGTTTTTAAAGGAGTTTATCAAGAATTTTCTGAAGTAATTGCTTCTGGGATTTCTCCCGAAGTTTTATGAAATTTCAATGAGTTTTTTTCTGGAGTTTCTCCCCGGATTTCTACAGAAGGGATATTTTATAAAAGTTCTCGTGAGAGTTTTTTGAAGTTTTACCTGAGATTACTCTCGGAGTTGGTGCTCTAGAAGCTGAAATAAAATACAGAGCTCCAAACTTAAGCGTTTTGTATGAAAATCGGTCAATGCGTCCAGTACTGTACTTTTCTAGGAGTGTTTCTCAGAAAATCTCCTGCCTGAGATAACCTACAAAATTCATTGTTGTAAATTCCCGGAGGGTTCTATAACATTAACCCGAAAACCATTTACCCGAAAGACATTTACCCGAAAACCATTTACCCGAAAGTAACATATACCCGAATGCCAAATACCCGAATGCGACATATACCCGAACGCGATACTTAGCCGAATGCGACATTTACCCGAATAGTTTATTACTATGCACAAATTATGATTTTGTGAATAAAGATCATTTATTTTGTGCAACTCAAAAAGTACATGTATTATTTTGTACATATTGTGGATCAGAAAAGCATTTTAAAGTTCCTCGAGAACCCATTTTATGAAATTTAGGAAGGATAGGTAATAGTTTGGCCACCAAACAACTCAGTAACACTATTTCTGTAAAAGAAACTCTACCCCATTTCCCCGAATGCCACGGCTCGAATGCCATCATAACCTCGAATAGGACATTATCCCAAAAGCCATTACCCCGAATGAGTCATTACCTTGATAGATAAGTATATTAGTTCCCTAAAGGATATAGGCAAAACGATGAGTTCATGGGTTCCCTTTTTATCACTTTCTCATTTTTCCGCACTTCTAATAAAATTATAAAATAAGTAGAGAATTTTAACTTAAATGTGCTTCAGCACAGGGCAGTTCTTCATAATAGGGCCACAGTTAATGCTTACTGATAGACTCAATCAAAATAATGAGTTTATATGTCAAAAGAATCATAGCAGCCCAGCAGACTAACAAAGCAATCATTGTTATTAGGCCGAATAAATGATGGATCGATCGATTAGCAGTCCTCGAAAGAACATTCTATTGTTAAAAGAAAGGGAAATATCGGATAAAGTTGCTAATTTGGCCACCAGTCAATTGTGAAACTTTTAACTTGAAAGAACAGCTTATTATTCAAAGAAGGACAAATCTCCTATGGAGTTAGTAGTTCGTCTGCAAACAAACTATATAACATTCCAACTCGAAAAAGTAGTTTCTTGTGAAAAAAGGAATAACTTCTATGGAGAAATTACCAGATTAGTTAGTACCAGGCGACCAACTCATCAACAGTTCACGGGTGGACAATGTAAATTTGAAAGAAAAGCCTATTTTAAAAAGATGGCAAATCTTAGAAGAAGTAGAGAATACTTGCAGTATGGCTGTCAGTTTGTGACCGTGTATATAAGTAGCTCAAAGCAGCCTGTGTTAAAAAATGTAATAACTTGGTAATGAAAAAGTCATCACTTTCAGATGTTCTTCAGTTACGCTAAGACCATTCCATAATTCTTGGTTTTCTTAAATGCATTGCATTTGCTTCTTACGTTTCAGCAAACCTTTCTTGTTCATGAAACACACCGTTATTGTCCGCCCAATTTGTATATAATATGCTCTGACAGTTTCAGTTGTCTGAGTGCTTTGAATACTATCAAATTCAATTTCAAATCTCATCATATCTTGTTGATGTTGAAAAAAATATTGTTTGATTTGCATTATGAAGGATATGTTATTAAATTTGTTTGGGTTCCTGCTCATTGTAATATTTATGGCAATGAACAGGCGGATTTATTGGCAAAATTTGGGGTTATGCGTGGACAAATTTATCATCGTGATATATTTCCTTCTGAATATTTTCCCAACCTGAGAAATTATTCTCTAAATGCTTGGCAAATCAATTGGAATTCTAGTGATAAAGGGCGATGGTGTCATTCAATATGTCCCAAGGTGAATCATTTTCCTTGGTTTAAAAATGTATCTGGGAGTAGAAATTTCATTTGTGCTTTTTCGAGATTGATATCCAATCATTATATTTGTAATAGTCATTTGTATCGTATCAACATTGTAGATTCAAACTTATGCGAATGTGGCTTATCGTATGAAGACATTGATTGTAACTAGCTGCCTGCCAACTACTAACCCGTACAAGCTAGCAGCAGCAAGAAACTCCTCGAACTGGGTCTCAGAGTCGGCTTACTACTGGGTGATCAAGGGACGCGTGTCCGTGTATGGAAAACACAAGAATTTTCATGTTCTTTAAACAATTTATTAGCCCTATTCTGTGGCGTGTGGGTGTAAGAAAACATTTCGTGTGGCGTGTATGAGAGGGGATCGATCACTGGGTACTCACTACTCTACTCCTTCGGCGTTGACCTCCACGGTTACGCACGATGGCGATAGCCCTACCGTGGGGCCGGATTCTCGCAGTGGGGCTGCTCGGTGATGGTGTCCGTGGATCCGGAAGCACATCGGATCTGTCCAGCGGCTTTGCTGGGGTGTTGTTGCTGGGCTTGAAGGCGTCTTCTCTCATAGGCTGTATCGGCACGGCCCAGGACGAGACCAGAGTGACCGTGCCGAGAGAGGTCCCTCCTAGATAATTAGGGCCGGCGGCCCGAGGGATTCGTCCGGAATCGGACGACGGGGTGTCCTTGGCATTTAGACTCGGAAGCCATTTTGACTTCCGAGCCGACCCGTGTGAGGACCGTATTTTAAAATACGGCAAGAGGTCCTGAACGGTAGTAGGCCGTTGCCCCAAATCCCACCATCGGAAAAGAAGGGGGGGGGTAGTAGAATCACTACGCGGCACTACTTTTATCCGATCGTAGAGATCGGTGTTTCTCACACGGGACGCCTCTATACTTCTGCCCAAAAATCTTCAATTTGGAAGATGGCAGCGCCCATGCGACAAAATTCCCGGCCATGACACACATAAACATAAAATCATAATGGCCATCCACTACGCCCTTCAGCAATGCTGAGTTGAAATAGTTTGGTAGCGGAGTAACCCTCTCAGTCGTGTGGGGCCTTCTGATTTATATTACAAAAAACATGAAATTTCCGCCAACATTCGGCTCATACAAACATAAAAATCTAAAGATGTAACCGACAGGTTACATTATCCACTCCTCCGATGAAAAAAATGTAAAAGTGCGAAGTGGTTTTGCATTTTTTTGTTTGTTTCCAAACCTATCTTCGGCTCAAACAATACAATACAATTAGACAAACTATTCCAAAACAAAATAAAATTACAAACGCGCGAAACCATAATGAAACTATACATACAAATTAAAATAATAAATAAAAACATTTTTTTAAAACATGCACTACTACCATACACAGTTTAAATAATATTAAAAAAATATCCCGTAACTTGGGTAAACGAACAAATAATTATATTTACAATGCTGCAGCAAACTTATTTTAGAACCCTATTTACACATTGTACATTATTTACAATTAGATCTCTTTCGATCTTTCATCCCGGTACCCCTCGCGCGGGCGAGATTTACCGGCGGGCAAAACGATCACTGATGATCGACAGTCGATCATCGAGTGACAGATTGGAATCTGTCATGTTTCTGTCAAAATGATAACATACCGACATAAACACTATGGTTATGTTATGTTTTGTTGACAAAATTGTGTTGTGATCACGAATAGTAAGATCGTTTTCAGAAGAACTAGTGATTGGTAAGTACGAATGAAATAAACCTAACGAATGCTTTTCCATTCATTTTTTTGTCTTTGTATAGGTGATTTGACTGGAGTCCGTTAGGGTGATGCTGCTAGGTCGCGATCTTTTTTTGGAAAAGATGGCCTGCAGTTACCCAAAACAAATCAGGGAATGGCCTTCTATCTCATCTTGATTTCTCAAGATGGAAATAAGGTAAGTGTAGTGCATATAATTACGGGTTAAAATGAATGATCATTTGGACATAATCGTGAAATTGTCACGAAGTGACAAGTGGGCAATTCGGTCATTCTTATTGCAGTAAGTGATCTGAAAGAGGATCAGGTCGGTCGATTTATCCCTCAACGATCACTTTCACTGCGAGAAATGACAGAAATTGTCGGTCAATGAGTCAAGTCAAACTTGTACTCATGCGAGTGGGGGTGGTTTTCCCCGTAATCAATTAAGGTCTCAATGAATCTCATCATTGAAAATTTCATTGTACCTGCAAATTGATTAACGATTGCCTTACTTTTCTTTTCAGGACAATCGACCCTTAAGCTTCCGGGGATCTACATGTTGCGGCCAGCCGGGGAGTTCGAAAGGCAGTTCCGAGGGCAAGAATGTAGTAATCCCTCGACAACGCGAAGTTCCTCCGACATGGTCCGGCTTGTGATCCCGGTTGTTTAGCATTAAGGTAAAACAATTGTAAATAAAGTATGTAAATTTGTTTAACCCTCTCAGGCCCATTTGGCTTGGAGGGTAAATAGGGTGTAGAAAAATTTTGAGAAATCTGTCAATGTCAGTATTTCGAGTAAATCCGTGTATCACAGTGAATGGTAAGTATAAGTGAGCTGACTAAGTGTAAATTTTATAAACTAGTATCACAGGTAAGCATCACATTTGGTAAGTATGTATAGAAATATTACGATTAAAAGTTTCAACATGGATTTGACGATCACGTACATATTGAAATGTTTGAAACGAGATAAATTTTGGTGGTGTGTCCGTTCAGGACCTCTTATTTTGGAATGCAAAACTTCCGAACTTTAACAAGTTTTTATCGGATTTGTTTTTAATGTCGGTTCGAGTATACGTACGAAGTACGGATCCCTCCCACCACCAATCGGAAAATCCGTGTAGATTTTCATACTTTACGAAACCACCTTGATCACCGTTCGCGAAAACTTTAGTTGGGCGCCATCTGTAACAATACAACACCAATACACCCCAATTAAATCATCCTTCCCTGACGGAAGGACTCAAACACGACTGCCGATCCATTCGGGAGGTCATCTACACTCAGAAATATATTTATTTGGAGAAAGTTTAAAATTTAATCAATTTTGTCATTTTTTAAGATTACACATATCCTAGTATAAACTGTATACTAGCGAGGTGTATAAACTTATACTATTTCAGTATTACAGTAGTTTAGTTTTGCCGTCGTATACAGTCCGCAGCGATTAGCGTGACATCATGTCCAATTTTATATTGAGCGTTAAGAGCTTCAACTAAACTAAATTCCCACAGTTATCATTGCTAAAAGGTAAGAAACTATTGAATTACTTTCCCGACAACTCAGCGAAGAAATTGCATATGTTGACTCCGCATTATTCCGTTATTTCATAGAAAACCGTGACCGAAAGAAACCGACCGAGCACAAAGCTGGTGGTAGAGGCGACTGGTGGTGGGGACATCATGGCAGCAGCAGCCGAAAGGATTCCGTGTCTATCGGACGAGAGATATAATCAGGGACATAATCTGGTGGTGCAGCGCCAAACACGATCGGTGTACGAGGACATCATCAAGTATAGCCGAAACATCAACATCGAGAGGAATCGAATAATCTTCCTGCTAGATCCTGAAGATGTCGAACATTTCCATCGCTTCCATAGTCCTACACCGATTAGGAAACCTTCCACACGAGAGATACGATGTGCTGCTTTCTTGAAATGTGCAGCTTTGAAAGTGGATCTGCTGGATGTGAAAATGATGGTATGCACAAAGTATTGCCAATGGATGTCGTTAATTAAAAATTCCTTAATTTTGTAGGAACTTCCGCGGATTTCGAACGATCAGGCTGCACTCCACATGTCTCACGAATCTGGGAGTGTCGGCGGAATCAGAATCCACCAAACCAGCGGAACCAGCGGCGCGATCGCACGCTCAATTGCTCTCCGTAATATGTACCTACATGGTTTAATTTAATTGAATAAAGCTTTACGTGCTTGTTTCCTTGTGTCAGAATGTTTGCTTTTATTTATTTATTTTTTTCAATAAAAAGGAATATAAACACAACAAACCCAATCATTTTCAAATTAAATCCTAGTTAAACAAGCCACGATATAGCGTACTTATACTCGAATACGTTTATATCAAAGTTATACTGAGCTTGTATATCCAGCAAATAAACGGTGTCTGGGGTCAACCAGGCGAATAGTGATTTAGTGTGGGATGTATACTATTTAGTATAGATTTTTTTCTGAGTGTATGTATGCGCACCTGTACACTGAAAGTTATCTTCATGTTGATTTCCCGCGCATAGATGACAACACCATTTTAACCTTTTTTAATTTGTTGTATCTTCGTTATTTTATCTGCCAGAATCAGGAAAATTCGACTGATTCCAAACGGAATCAGCTCGTAATTGATCTGCATTCACGTTCGGTGTCTTGCTCAAGTATCCTTGCGAAAGGAATTACTTGTAGCGTAAAAGACAATACCTTGCGTCCATTGCCCGTTTGTTTTGGTATTTTGTGTGCTGTATGAGTTATATTGTATGAGTGAAAATAATGAGAGTGAATGAGAATGAATGAAAGTGTGTGAAATGGCGGGGTGTTCATTCAAATGTCTTGTGTGATTGTGTGTACGCGTAGGCCAATGATTGGGATGAATGAGTGATACACTTTGGATGAATGTGGATTGAATTGAAACCCCACCTGTCTAGTAAATATAAATACCGTCAGGACGGGAATACTGGACGTCGGAAGAAAAGAATAACAAGAAAAACAAGACCACGACAACCGTTCCTCTGCTATGCTACTTCCGACCGGAGGCTAGCAGGGTTTTAGGAAGTCAGGTTGTTTTGAGTGTTATCCCGAATTGGTCTGGGGGAGTTGAAGGTTCTTAGCTCTCCCATTGAGAACCGGATGTGTCCGAGGGTGGTCTGGTGCCGTTAATAGCGACGGGTCCCAGTCCTTGTCTGCAGAACAACCACGAGACGATGTACCGATTTAGCTTTTTCCTTCTGTTCGGTCGTTTCCCTGATTGTGTCTATGTAAACACTTTTAATCTGTGGAAAATGTCTTTGTGTGGTTAGGTTAGGCAGATTTTTTATTTACACTTTTTTATTTATTTTATTCATATTTTCATGTTAATTTATTTTCTTTTAATTCGTTTCATTGTTATTGTTATCGGTGTTAGGTGTTAGGGCTAGTTAAAAAAATGGATTTTCCATTTTTTTTCTCCTCGGTGTGGGCGAGATTGTAACCCGCGGTTACAATTTTGTACTACATTTATGTACACCACTGTGTTTTGCAACATTTTAATTTGTTTGTTTTTTATGATTTTTTTGTTTGAAATTAGTTTAGTCAAAATAGGGAAACAAAATCGTTATTTATTGTATCGGTGAGGCATTTGACCCCCAAGCTCCCCCACCACATGGCACACATCGAGCAGCAACAAGCAGCAGAACAATCGTTTTGCGGTGTGTGGCTGTTTTGTTTTGGATGGAACGGGAGAAAGTGTCGAACCACGAATCGCGACGGACGCATCTTTTTACTCCGCGGAATACGTGCCGAAGTAATTAATTTAGTGCCGTTCTCGCGTTGTCCGTAGGCTAGATGGTTGTTCCTAGCCTCGTCGGGAGTGGAAAGTGAACAGTTATTCCCCCGAACATTTGTGCCGGCCCGTGGTTCGGGCACAGTGAAGTGCAGTGAAAGTTCTGTGCTAGGGTGAGGACCACCGCCATTGCGGTTCGCAAAGTGTCCAATATCCCACCGTCTTCGCTACACGGGCTCAGCCAATAGAGCTTTGTCTCGCCCGTGTAGCTAATTGCCAAGGAAGACGAAGCAAGAAAGCACAAAGGGGCGTGCTGTTCTTGCTTCGTCTTCCTTGGCAATTAGCTACACGGGCGAGACAAAGCTCTATTGGCTGAGCCCGTGTAGCGAAGACGGTGGGATATTGGACACTTTGCGAACCGCAATGGCGGTGGTCCTCACCCTAGCACAGAACTTTCACTGCACTTCACTGTGCCCGAACCACGGGCCGGCACAAATGTTCGGGGGAATAACTGTTCATTTTCCACTCCCGACGAGGCTAGGAACAACCATCTAGCCTACGGACAACGCGAGAACGGCACTAAATTAATTACTTCGGCACGTATTCCGCGGAGTAAAAAGATGCGTCCGTCGCGATTCGTGGTTCGACACTTTCTCCCGTTCCATCCAAAACAAAACAGCCACACACCGCAAAACGATTGTTCTGCTGCTTGTTGCTGCTCGATGTGTGCCATGTGGTGGGGGAGCTTGGGGGTCAAATGCCTCACCGATACAATAAATAACGATTTTGTTTCCCTATTTTAACTAAACTAATTTCAAACAAAAAAATCATAAAAAACAAACAAATTAAAATGTTGCAAAACACAGTGGTGTACATAAATGTAGTACAAAATTGTAACCGCGGGTTACATGATCACATTATAATTAATTGTTCTCGGTTTATTGCACAGATGAAGATATTATTTGATAGCCTAATTGCAGCAGGTTTTTCAATTCCTGTATCTATACGGGATGTTTTGGGCTTAAAAAATGAACATATATTGAAACTTTTGTTCAAATTTCTAAATGAGATTGCCTATTTTGTTTGATACTGCTCCCCTTTTTTTGGTATTCTTTATTTTCAGCCTTGAAGATTCGTTTCTGATGACCCCCTGACCCCTCCCCCTCCCCCATTAGGATTTCTGGATTTCCGGAGACTCGTTTTACGATTTGACATGCTGCCCTCTTTCAAGATAGCGGCTCCGTTATGGTTCATTGCCGTGTGAGCCTTTAGTTTTAAGTTATTTTTGTAATGTTATTTGAAAAGAAAAAGAGGTTTTGTGCCTCTTTGAGAAAGATTTCGTTTTTGAAATGCCGAAATCACTCAAAGGGGTTTTTCCCTCTTTCTAAATTTCAAGTTAAAATAAACAATAACAATAACAATAAGAAACACACCGTTGTTAATCATCAGACTGAGTGATCATCAAGCATTCTGATACAGGATTAACTGGCGGTCATAATGCTGTTTTAATCGATTGTATAACATTTCGCCGAAAACCATTTCGCGGAATTCCTTTTCGCGGTGTAACATTTCGCGGAATGACGTTTGGCGGAATGAACCATTTTGCGGAATGCACCGTTTCGCCGAAAACCATTTGGCGGAATGTACCGTTTCGCGGAATATCGTTAATAAGAGCAAACAATTTAACCTATCGAAAGACAACATCATGATGAGATTCAAAATTCAAATCAACACATGAAAAATGGAACACTTCATATCAAAAATTCATTTTGTAGATGCTTTGAAAGAACAGCCTACGAATGAAAGAAGGGAAATTCTCTGACAATATTAATTTAACAGTTTTGCCAAAACAATGATTATGCATACAATTTATAAAATAACAGTTTTGGAAAAACCTGTGATACAAAAATTAGATTTGATTAGTTTGAGTTAGTAAGAACATAAAAAAATAAATAAAAGAGGAATCTGGTAAAGTTATCACTGAGGAGTGTTAATTGGCTAAAGGGTTACGCGGTCACACTATTTACGAATAGCATCATTTTGTCATAATTACAATGCTTTCGATCGATAAAGGTTAACGTGTGAAAGCTGATGAGCAGATTCAGTTCCTGAATTATAATTCTGGGTCATTAGGCCGAAAGAGATTACACTGAATGGACGGTGGGCCAAACAATCATTGGGCTGAATAGATGTTAGATCAATAAGATAATAGGCCTCGAAAGATCTAAAGAACATATCTCCCACAGAGTTAGCAATAAGATCGCCAATAGAGAACTCCAGTGCAACTTGAATAAACAGCCCTTGTTTTAAAGAAAGATAAATCTCTAACGTCAGCAGCCTGGCCACCAAAAAAACTCACCAACAGTGTTGCTCTAATGAACAGCCCATTTTTGACAGAATGAAAATTCTCAGATAAGTTAGCAGTTTGGTCACTAACCAACATTTTTAACAGTAAACTTGAAAGAACAGCCTATTATCAAAAGAAGGTCAAATCTTATTTAGAGTTATCAATTTGATCATAAAAAACTACACACCACATAAACAGCCTTTGCAGAAAAGAAGGTAAATGATGAAAAATTTAACAATTCAGTCGCCAAACAACAATGTTACTGGAAAGAACAGAATTATTTTAAGGAAATCAAAATCTCTGAAAGAGTTAGCATTAGCGCTTGAAAGTAAAACTTATGTGACAACGATGGCTTGTTGGTCATTGCGCCTAATGTCTATTTGGCTTCATTTTCATTCGACCTAAAGACATTCGGCCGAATGGCTTTTGGCCTGAAGTTCAGAACTCTCAAGAATCGCCTACGAATCAAAGGTAAATTATTGTTCAGAAAAGAAACAGATTTAACATCAGGAACATTAGTAAAATCGTAGAGCTGAGGTTATTATGATTGCGCATGAATCGGTGATGGGGCTAGTAATGTTTAGCAGAGAGAATAATGTGTTATTCCATTATTATTTGCAAAGTATTAAATTCCGCGAAATGGTATTCCGCGAAACAGTACATTCCGTGAAAAGTCGTTCCGCGAAATGGTATTCGGCGAAATTATGCATTCCGCGAAATGTTACACCGCGAAAAAAAATCCGCGAAATGGTTTTCGGTGAAATGGTCTACAACCGATTATTAGGTCTAACCAAGGCCTGCTAAATGATACCGGGCCATAACATATTTATTATTGACAAATTATATGGGGATCAAGTACACGTTTTTATTTGTTTTTCGGGTAAGTGTTGCATTCGGGTAAATGTCGTATTGGGGTAAATGTCGCACTCGGGTAAATGTCGCATTCGGGTATTTGTCGCATTCGGGTATTTGTCGCATTCGGGTAAATGACGTTCGGATAAAAGTCATTCGGGTAAATGTCTTTCGGGTAAATGGTTTTCGGGTAAATGTTATAGAACCATCCCGGAGATATGTCGGAATGAATCCACGTGATTTTTGCGAGAAATTTTGCAATAAGGAACGCAAGAGAAACTTCGGAAGAAATCCTGAGAAGAACTGGGAAATCTCGGAAAAAAGCTCTGGTAGGAAATATTTAGAAAATTCATGAAAGAACTCTAAACATCTCTAAGAGAAATCCCGGGAGAAACTCCGGATGAAAATCAGCGAAGAAATTCAGGAGAAATATCGGAAAACTTTTTAACAGAAATTCCAGAAGTAATTATCGGAAATTTCTAAAAATATCGAAAAAACCACGGAAGGTACTATTAATGGGATGGAGCAAATAAAAGAAAAACACTATGCATGGGAACTAGGATGGAAACTTGAGAGAACTGAAGAAAGTTGAAAAAAAACTTCGAAAATGCTCCAGGAAAAAAAATGAGAGATTCCTGAAAAATAATATGATAGTATTCTAAATGATTCTTTGATGGATTCACTGAGAAAATCTATGGAAGGTTTTCTAAATGAATCCTTGGAGAAATTTATCAAGCAATCGCTAGAGGAATTTCTGATGAAAACCCAAAGGAATAATTCACGGAAACATTTCAAAAGATTTCTAAAAGAATTCCTCGAGAAATAGAACCCCTAAATAAATTCCGCATAAATCCTTGATGGATGTTTTTGAAAATATCCCTGAAGGAATCTCTGGAATATTTTTGAAAGATTTTCGAAAAGAACCCACGACAAAACATTTTGAAAGAATCTTTGAAAGATTCCTAAAATATAAATGCACATTTTGGTAAATTTCTGAAAAACAAATGTATATAAGAGAGTTTCTGAAGCAATACCGTAAAACGGGGTAGCTTTGATAGTTTTTCAGCAAATTTCCCTAATATTATTCTATGTAACAGTATTTTTTCGGCTGTTCGGGCCCGTATGAAGTTGATCATCAATATTAACTTCTTTTCCCGATCAGCCTAGATAGCTGTGTAGTGTCGGTAGCGGTTGTCTCAATTGGCTAAGAATAACACTACGGACCACCTGTTCCCGGGGGTAAAAGTTCTCTAAACAGAGAACCCCAATCCAAGGTGTCAGGCGACCCGTGCTGATGGATGAATGGTTGAAGGGGTTTAAAATATGCTCGATCTTTAACGGAGCCCGTAACGTAGGTAGATCGCCTTTATGTGTTGCGTTACGGTTCAAGATCTACCAAACCGAACCCTTGTGACATCCGGTTTGTCAAGTTGGGGTAATGTGTTTTGGTAATAAGGATTCATGGTACAAAGTCCTTGTTACTGGTGACAGTTTCTAAAATTGCATTTATTCTGCCTTGCTGATAGTTAAAGAATCGGACTTTGCCCACCCGAGACTACACTTGATGTTAGGAAAACAAACTTGCTTTACGTATCTAATTGCGTACTAACCTATCAAGGACTGTTAAGTTCTGGTAATTCAAGGACTCACGTGCATTATTATTGCAGAACACATTCTCTAATTTGACAGAGTTTTGCAACTAGCCTAAAGTCCCGGGTTTTTCTTTGTTTTCCTGGGACTAAACTAGAAGCAAGACATGGATGGGGCTAGAGTTCCGATGCATGGATAAATACCAGTACCATTGTTTTGTTTTTCCCAGAATTCAAATAGATTGTGTTTGATTAGGGGCGCTCTTTCACTGGGATTTAAATCTCTATGATAAAGGGACCTTTTTATCGCAAGCTATTTCTTGCACCTCTGGTATAACAAAACAGGAACTGTACAGAAACCGATGCTTCATTGCCTCTCAATGACAATGGAGTAGTACGACATGCACTAAATACTAAGGATACGGGTAATGCCACAAAAGATCTAAATACTGGTCGCAGTGGCTCACCCGAACAGAGACAAAAAAAAACAGTATTTTACCTGATTTAATAATTTTAAAACAAGTACTGGCGTCTCAGATATAATTGCAATGTAAGGATTGGTCAGTTTTAATTGTTTTGGGTGATAAAAATTTTTTTCATATGACTGAGAATCACATTTTCATTTTGGGGATACTTTGATAGTGCTCTGAAAAACATATTAAATCCCAAAAAAAAATTACAGATTGCAACGCAAAGAGTATAAGCATGATGGGAAAAGCCGTATGAGACATGTTAGGCTAATTTATTGCATCAAAACAAGAAGAATTTTATAAAATTATAAATAACAAAGTTAGTCAGTACTCAACCTGAGTGAAAATCTAAAATTACTGAGATTCAGAGACTCAGATATCAAAAATCATTATCTGTGTAAAAATATATTTTTTTAAGGAACATCAGCATGTGACTATATGCTGCGCATAGTAAGTTCTCTTTATTTGAGTTGTTTTTTATTTTTTATAAACAAATTTACAAACAACGAGTGTTGTATTTGAAAGATCACTATTGTTTATCAAACAAGTCTAGTATTTTTTTACAAATAATTTCATGGCAAAAAAAATATAATGCATTGACTCCAATTTTTATTTGATGATTACTTTGTGTGCAAAATGTGGTATTTTTCTAGTATTTTGAGTGATAAAAAATATGAGCGTAATAAAAACATCACTAGGGTTGTTCAAATAAATTCACTAAACTACTACGATAAATTCAAAGTTAAAAAACTACATATCATTGCTTTAAATTTTGGCTTATTAGCTTTTTGTGGTATTTTCGTAGATTTTTTTATAAAACAAAATATTAGTGTAATGTAAACATCAACATTTTATCCAAAGCAGGTCCAGTACATTGTAACGGAAAATTTTGTTATGGCTTTAAATTTTGTTTTATTGACTTGTATGAAAATTATGGTATTTTTGTAGCTTTTCGAGTAAAATAAATTAAGTGTGTCAACACCACTATTACTAATCAAGAACGTCCAATACGCTTTCACGAATAATTTAAAGGCAAAAAACTACTTTGCATTGTAAGCCATTATTTTTGTTAACCACTTTGCGTGAAAAATGTGGTACTTTCGTAGATTTTTGAGTGAATCAAAATTTGAGTGTGACTAAAACATCACTATTATTTTTCAAGTATGTACCCCAAACTGCTACGAACATTTCAAGGCTAAAAAACTACATGTTCTCGTTTTAAATTTAGTTTTGTTGACTACTTTGTGTAAAAAGTATGGAATTTTTGTAGTTGTTGTGGGGGTGGAAAGTTTCACAAACTCTCTTGAGCAAACCGCGTTTGTAGGTGGTAGGTAAGCTTAAAGCTGAATAAACTTTATTTGAACGATTTCGATTGAGCAATTTTATGTTCAACTTACAATTTTTGGTGACCTTCAAACGGTAGGGTCTTATCACAAGTACACCGGATCGGTCTCGTTAAGGCTAGTTTGTGTGCTGAAGGTTAAGGAATTCTTAATAATACAAACTAGTTTGCTATCAGATATACTTACAAACTGATATAGGAATAGGATTTTCAATTGTTGAACTTTCTATAACTTTTTCTAGCACGAAGCGTATGTTTAGCGGCTACCTTGAAGATATAATGAAATTCACTAAAGGTTAAATACAGCATAATTTAAGGCAAAGTTTTCTCTACCTTTGTACTATAGATTTTAAGCTAATATTGCATGAAATAGCACTAAGCCGCAAACACTTTAGATAAGTTCCAATTCAAACTAATTTTAGATATAAATTTACTAAATACGTATTAGAATAAGGAATTCAATTGGTTAACACCACAAGATGATTTGCACTATTGAGATTAATCAACATCTACTTCGGTTTGTTTTGATTCTACCGTTCTATGGTCTTTCTCCTCTTCGCATGGTCAACCTATCGGTGTAGTGGTCCGAACTAGACCATTACGACGGCCACAGTAAATGGACCACAGTTGATCTGTTGCAGGGGGGTGACGTGACATCCCCCCTTCCGTGAACCCTAGTTACGCCCCTGTATTTCAGGGACTTCCGATTGGGATTCACCATTCTCCATCACGTCCAGGACTGCCAACTTAACCGCTGGCCGTCGAAGAACTCCTGCAGCTGTACGGACCAGGGCCTGGCGGACCCTTCCGTCCCGTCCAGGAATAACGGCTTCAATACGTCCTCGTGTCCATTGGTCTTTGGTTGTTCCGCCTACTACAAGAACCAAATCTCCCACTCTTCGAACCACTTTGATCTTCGAGTGATTACCGGAAGATATTCTTTCACCCATCTCGTCCAGAATCGCAGAGCCATAGCCTGTGCAAGCTTCCAACTACTTCGTAGTACTGCTGGCGAATCAACAGGCTCGGTCGGTGGACGCTTATCCCCACTCGAAGTTCCCAGGAGAAAGTGGTTGGGTGTGATGGCTTCCTCATCCGCTGATTGAAGCGGAATGTAGGTGAGTGGGCGTGAATTTATCAAAGCTTCTGCCTCGAAAAGGATCGTCTCCAGGACCTCGTCGTCTGGTCTTCGTGGGCCGTCTGATATGGATCCAATAGCACCGATCCTGCCGCGTAGTCGCAGCACTCCGTGTTCGTCGAGGAATGGCCAACATTTGTAGATCGGGCTTCTTTTATCAACGCGGTGGTGACGAGCTTCGGGAGGGCCTTGGGTTTCCGATAGTATTGCGATTTCTTCCGGGAACGCTTCGACCTGCGCGACCTTCCAGAGGATTGTCTCAGCTCGTCTCAGCTCGTCTTGACTGAGGAAATTCAATCGCAGCGATTCGCCACCCCGTTTACGGCGAATGTTGTCGACAAATCGAAGCACGAACCCCATTGTTCGCTGTAGACGAGACCATCTACTAAATCGGGATGCATCGATCAACGGGGATAGCGTAGAACGAGTGTGAACTGGTCGTAGTTCTTTACACGTCGTGGCAGATACCGAATGCTGAGGCCAGAAAGCTTCCGACTGGTGAAGAAACGATGGTCCGCTAAACCAAGGATTAGTGGAGGAAACATTTGGTCCATTTTTTCCACTTAGTGGCTAGGTCGGCTGTATTTAATTGAGAAGGTACCCATCTCCACTCTCGGACGTCGGTTGCTGTTAGAATCTCACCAATACGAACGGCAACGAACTTGTTATATCGACGGTGCTCTGATCGGACCCAAGCCAAAACGGTAGTAGAGTCACTCCACATGACTCGACGGCTAATCGAGTAAGTATGGTATCCTTCGATAGCTTCCATCAACCGGACTCCAAGGACAGCCGCTTTCAACTCCAGACGGGGAACTTATAAGACCTTGAGAGGGCTACCTTGGTTTTAGAGGAAATCAGCGAAACTTGAATGCCATCGTCGGTTTCGAGTCGGTAATACGCAACACAGGCGTAAGCAGAATCGCTAGCGTCAACGAGAACATGGAGTTCCAGCCGGTTGAAGTTTTTAGGAAACGGAGAGCCGAAATAACAGCGAGGGATGCGCAGCGAGTCCAGATGCGGGAAGTAACTTACCCATTGGCGCCAATGAAGGAAAAGTCGCTCGTTGATTTCTTCATCCCAACCGATCCCCGAGGCCCAGACATCCTGCATTAATACTTTTCCATGGACCAGGAAGAATGAAACGAATCCCAGTGGGTCGAAAAGGCTCATTACCACCTTCAAAACTTCACGTTTCGTTGGGACATGGTTCTCATCGAGGATTGGCTTCAAGTCGTCACGGATTGAGAAGGTGTACGTGAAGATGTCGTCCGCTGGAATCCATTTCATCCCGAGCACTGATTCGGTCGTCTCGGAACGTACAAGAGCGAAGTCTTTTGAAGAATCTGGTTCTTTCTCCCCAGTTCGTCTTAAAACTTCGTCTTCGTTCGATAAAAAGTTGCGAATCTCAAACCCGCCCTTGGAATGGACGAAATTGACATCGTTTACCACTCGTACGGCTTCGTCAATTGTCCGGAAGCTGTCCAGTAGTCGTCTACGTAGTGGTGCTCTTTGATGGCCGCAGCTGCTCGAGGGTAGTGTTGCGCATACTGCTCGGCATTAGCGTTCTTCACGAACTGGGCAGAAGATGGAGAGCAGGTGGAACCGAACATGGTGACTTCTATGGCGTAGACCTGAACAGCTTCATCGGGATTGCACCGGAATATAAACATCTGAGCGTTCCGGTCACTCGCTTGCAACTTAATTTGGAGAAACATCTCCCTGATATCCCCCGAAACTGCTATCGGAAAAAGTCGGAAGCCGATGAGTACTGTGCCCAGGTAACCACTAAGCACTGTTCTGAGCATTATAACAGCCATATAACAGCTTTTCAGTGCTAAATAGCTCTATATAAGCATTCCTAATGCTTATGGGCACTATAACCAGTAAGAACTAAATTAAGCCCTGTAAGCCTATATAAAGCCTACAAGCTGTAAAGAAGTTTGTCAGTGCTGTCACAGGGCTTGGAGCACATGACGTTTATATCAATCAAAATAGATTTCGACCAAAACAGACTCGAGTCGGTCATGATCAATACATTTTAAACATCCATGTTGGAATGTTTATCGGAATGGTGTTGTTAAATAGATAATGGAATCTGGTTATGTTAATTATTCCATTTTTTTTCAATCAAGACAAACTCCAGCTCGATTCCCTATTCTTCTGAAACGTTTCCCGAAAATTTATATAAACATTGCATCTCCTGCTTCATTTCCTGCGTTCGTCACCACCAAGCTTACCACTGAATCATCCTCATCCCATATCATTTTCAACCCTCGAAATGCCCAAACTGTTTTGTTTTTCATGGTTTAAATACTAGTTTGATCACACCATTCCCATGGTGCATTGGTGGAGCAGATGAGAAAGGGAACAGACTTGGACTTGATCAGGAACCCGGAGGACAACAGCTAGAATCTGGATGAAGTAGCAAAAAAGCAACTTCAATGGAAGCGAAGGAAGTTAGAAAAGAACAGGAGATAAACAAAATATTTTTTTTCTTTTTTCTTTGTCTCACTTTTGACAACTTTCGCTCCAGAGACTTGGTACGATATTTCAAAGTTGGCCGTATATCAGCCGAATAATTCGCCAAAAGTGGCTTTTGAGCAGCTCTATAAGAGGATATAGAATCAATTAGCTCTGTTAGCCAGGTTCTACATTCGACTATAGAGCCGATTTAATGCCATTTTTACGGCTTGATGGTTACTTGGGTGGGTAGAGGTGTGAGAAGGTCGGGTCCTTTCAACAGGTACGAGTTGAACGAGACCCCAGCGACTTTGGCATCCCATATCAGACGCATTTTCCCAGGTTTCTTTGGGTTAATGACCACTCCTAAGGGAAGAAACCAAGTCTTCCGATGGTCAATAGCAGCCACCTCCGATTCACTGACTTTTCGCACGTAGCCCTTTTGTTCGAAATCGCACAGCTGCTCGTAAATCCGCTGCATCATCGAAGGATTACAGCTAAATTTCTTCTCCAGAGCCTTTTCAGGATTCGTCGGATAGCCATCGGATATGTCTCTGGAAAGCTCGGTTCGTCGATTTTCCACAGAAGCCCAGTTTCAAAGCCGAGAGCTGTACGTTTAGTTGTGTTCTCCAGTAGTTTCCTCGCTTTTTTTTCCTCGTCAGACTCAAGCTTCTCGTTTGTATTGACGGCTCCGCTGTTCTCCAATGTAAAGAAGTCACGCAGCTGCTCGTTCAAAAGGTCGTCCGAACTCGAGGCTGCTGAGGTGTGGAAGTTAACAGATGCCCTAGCCACTGGTTCCGTCGATGTGCGACCGTAGACTCCCCAACCTAGTCGACACTTGGCGGCTATTGGGTCGAACGACCCTCCTTCACGCAGCTTCAGAGGAACACCGAGACGCAGATTGTCTAGGCCTATCAGCAACTTCGGTTGAACTACATCGTGATCTTCTATTGGAAGTCCCTTGAGATGAGGGAAGCGCATGGCCATCTCTTGGTAGTTGAAACGCTGTGCCGGCAGAAGTAGACTGCTTACAGTGCGTGCCTGGTGGAGATCGTAGCGATTCGCACTGCACTTTCCCGATATTTTAAGGCTGACTTCTTCAGATCGCAATTCATTGCGCTTCACGTTTCCTGTCCACTGCAGAGTAAGCGGTTTTCTAGGTCCAGAAAGGTCAAGTTCCTTGGCAACTTTCTCTTCCAACATCGTGATTTGTGAACCCTCGTCAATGAAAGCGAAAACAGTAAGGCTTTTGCCGTTTCCATAGAGTACGACAGGCAGAACCCGAAAGAGCGTGTGTCCTCCCAGGGAGCTCCCCAATGACACATTCACAGAATGAGTGGATGTAACGGGAGCAGACGAAGAGTGTAGAAGGGTATGGTGTTTGAGTCGACATCCTGCAAATCCGCACCCCTGCCACGACTTACACGGCCATTTTCCATGGTTGTTGAGGCAAGTCCGGCAGAGGCCCTTGTCATGTACCTCCTTCCATCGATCCTCCATGTTTAGGTGCTTGAACTCCGAGCATTCAGCAACTCGGTGGCCCTCACGTTCACAGATGCGACACGTTTTTGGTGGTTTGCGTGTGCTTTCTGTTGTAGATTTGAGTGACGGAGCACTTTCGGTTGCGTGAGCCTGAGTCCTTGCTTTTTCTCGGAGACGCTGCTGCTTTTCGCTGTTCAACTCCTTTTGGAAGCCCGGAAGTTCGAAACTCACTTCGCTTGCCGCGGTGACTAGCTTGCCCATGAATTCTCCGAACGTTAGGACAGTGGCTCGTGGTTGTAGGTTTTTGAACGTGGCCCAGTCCATCCTCATGGGCCCTGGCAGCTTCTCGACTAGCTCCTGCATGAGCATTGGGTTGGCCAGATGCTCCTCTTGGTTCGCGGCTTGAAGGTGGTCAACGAAATATTGTACCGCTAAACCAAACTCCAGAATTGATTCCGGACGATCATGTCTGGGCCCAGGAGTTCGTCGAATCGTCTCGTGTAGGGACCGGATGAGCAGTTCCGGACGGCCGTACAATGTGCGAAGTGTGTTGATCACTTGCGGTACGTTAGCAGGAAGCAAAAGTCTGCTGCGTACTGCATCTCGCGCGTGTCCGGTGAGGCACCTCTGTAGCCGAACAAGATTTTCAGCATTTGAATACCCGCACGCTACTGTGGACTGCTCGAAACTGCTGATGAACATCGGCCAATCAGCTGGGTTTCCGCCGAAGGGTGGCAGATCTTTACCGACGACCTGTCTCGCGGCTATTTGCTGCGAGCTGAGGGCCCCTGGTTGCTCGATATGCTCTAGAAGATTCATCGGTCGGGGTGCTGGAGAATGATTTGCCGCTGATTCCGGGAAATGCTGGACCGGCTCCGTGAACATGTCGTGACGGACCGGACGGGGCTGCGGTGATTGGTGTGCTGCAGAAGGATTTGGAACAGCATCGTACTGCACCGAAGTAGTCCATGCTGGTGCATGCCGATGACGTATCGGTTGATGCCGATCATATCCGACATCATTAGAAGTGCAAGAATGATTAAACGCCGGAGCATCTGGGTGAACTGGGTAATCGCTAGTAGAGGTCTTGAAGCGGTCACAAACTGCTGGAAAGGCTCACGGACTGTGGAAGAACGAATTTCCTGACATCTGGCACGGTAACTTGCTTGAGGCAAATTCAGATTGGCAGCGGAGCAAACGATCGGCAAACCGGAAGGAGATGGCGGAGGTGGGTGACGAGCTTCTACGGATACTTGACGTGGAGGTTGTGCTGTGGAAGGGATCTCCGTTCCTCCTGGTACATCGATGGGCGAAGCTTCATTTAGGGCCGAAGAAACTAAATTAAATCGGCTTAGGGATTGTTAAGTTTTCCAAGCGTATTTCTTTCGGGCGTCCCGTGGGGTAAGTTCACAGCTAACCAATTCGCAACCTTCTCTCGGGAACTTGTTGTAGATTCGAGCACGCTACCACGTTCGGAAATTTGCAGGATCACTTCGTTTTTCTTCCCCAGCGATTCTCTGCGTATTATCAGCTTCCAATTTACGCTGCCGCAAAAGTGATTCTTCTGCAGCCAACTTCTTCTGCTCTTCCATCTGCTTCCTCTTTTCTTCCAACTGTCTCTGGGCTTCTTCATGTTCCAGCTTCTTCAACTCTTCTTCTTCCTCTAGCTCTTTCTGTTTCATCTTCGCCTCTTCTTCGATTAGTTCCAATTGCGCCTTCATGATCGAAGAGCGATTGCTCGATGCCATCGACGAAACCTTGCTCCCTATGTGCGAGGGAAGTTTGCTGCCCGATGCATCACCCGACGGTACTCGTCTCGATTGCGAACGCAACCGTGATGAAATATATACGGCCGACTCGGTGTCGATCCAATCACACTAGCGCAGTCAAAGTGCTCCCACAGTCGGCATCGATCGCAAACGATCATGTGGGCGTCGGATAAGTTCGGACGCTGGCATGACTTGCATGTAAACTCCGACCGGCTGTGATGTCCATCCATCCTGAATACCCACGTACAAAAATTCTTTTAGAATGTTGTGGGGGTGGAAAGTTTCCCAAACTCTCTTGAGCAAACCGCGTTTGTAGGTGGTAGGTAAGCTAAAAGCTGAATAAACTTTATTTGAACGATTTCGATTGAGCTATTTTATGTTCAACTTACAATTTTTGGTGACCTTCAAACGGTAGGGTCTTATCACAAGTACACCGGATCGGTCTCGTTACGGCTAGTTCGTGTGCTGTAGGTTAAGGAATTCTTAATAATACAAACTAGTTTGCTATCAGATATACTTACAAACTGACATAGGAATAGGATTTTCAATTGTTGAACTTTCTATAACTTTTTCTAGCACGAAGCGTATGTTTAGCGGCTACCTTGAAGATATAATGAAATTCACTAAAGGTTAAATACAGCATAATTTAAGGCAAAGTTTTCTCTACCTTTGTACTATAGATTTTAAGCTAATATTGCATGAAATAGCACTAAAATATTTTTTTTCTTTTTTCTTTGTCTCACTTTTGACAACTTTCGCTCCAGAGACTTGGTACGATATTTCAAAGTTGGCCGTATATCAGCCGAATAATTCGCCAAAAGTGGCTTTTGAGCAGCTCTATAAGAGGATATAGAACACGCAGAAAAAAGCATGGTAAAATCAAAAATATTCCAGGTAAACTCAAATAAATTGTCAATTTGTTCTGGCAACAAAAATAAAACTGTTTGGAGCAAATCGAACGTCACATTTGAAGCAAATTCAATCCATTTTTGAAACAAACATGTATCTTCTGACTGGTTATGTTAGAAACAAATGTAAAAATTTTTGTTTTTTTGTGGCAGGTCGGCCCTATGGAAATATTAGTTTTCCAATTAAATTTACAAAATTATTTCCTTTTCTAAGAAAATCCACTTCCCGCGTGGCACTTTCAATGCCAACATTATGTAGATAACATACGCTCCCGAAATCAATGGGATTTCGTGGAAACTTTTGGTGAAACTTGCCTTTTTTTGCAAGAGGAAAACTTGTTTGGTGATGCAGCTGGAACTTGAGAGTTTTGTTTATGTTCTCGACGGCGGAACGGGGGGATCTTCAATGGGTATTGGAGAAATCAATATGTAACTGAGTTTGTTTTAAAAATTAATATTTTAGTTTTAAATATTTTATCAGTTTTCTGAATAAACATGAATATTTTTGTTTCAAACGAACGAAATTTGTCTCCGTGAATCAATTAGCTCTGTTAGCCAGGTTCTACATTCGACTATAGAGCCGATTTAATGCCATTTTTACGGCTTGATGGTTACTTGGGTGGGTAGAGGTGTGAGAAGGTCGGGTCCTTTCAACAGGTACGAGTTGAACGAGACCCCAGCGACTTTGGCATCCCATATCAGACGCATTTTCCCAGGTTTCTTTGGGTTAATGACCACTCCTAAGGGAAGAAACCAAGTCTTCCGATGGTCAATAGCAGCCACCTCCGATTCACTGACTTTTCGCACGTAGCCCTTTTGTTCGAAATCGCACAGCTGCTCGTAAATCCGCTGCATCATCGAAGGATTACAGCTAAATTTCTTCTCCAGAGCCTTTTCAGGATTCGTCGGATAGCCATCGGATATGTCTCTGGAAAGCTCGGTTCGTCGATTTTCCACAGAAGCCCAGTTTCAAAGCCGAGAGCTGTACGTTTAGTTGTGTTCTCCAGTAGTTTCCTCGCTTTTTTTTCCTCGTCAGACTCAAGCTTCTCGTTTGTATTGACGGCTCCGCTGTTCTCCAATGTAAAGAAGTCACGCAGCTGCTCGTTCAAAAGGTCGTCCGAACTCGAGGCTGCTGAGGTGTGGAAGTTAACAGATGCCCTAGCCACTGGTTCCGTCGATGTGCGACCGTAGACTCCCCAACCTAGTCGACACTTGGCGGCTATTGGGTCGAACGGCCCTCCTTCACGCAGCTTCAGAGGAACACCGAGACGCAGATTGTCTAGGCCTATCAGCAACTTCGGTTGAACTACATCGTGATCTTCTATTGGAAGTCCCTTGAGATGAGGGAAGCGCATGGCCATCTCTTGGTAGTTGAAACGCTGTGCCGGCAGAAGTAGACTGCTTACAGTGCGTGCCTGGTGGAGATCGTAGCGATTCGCACTGCACTTTCCCGATATTTTAAGGCTGACTTCTTCAGATCGCAATTCATTGCGCTTCACGTTTCCTGTCCACTGCAGAGTAAGCGGTTTTCTAGGTCCAGAATGGTCAAGTTCCTTGGCAACTTTCTCTTCCAACATCGTGATTTGTGAACCCTCGTCATTGAAAGCGAAAACAGTAAGGCTTTTGCCGTTTCCATAGAGTACGACAGGCAGAACCCGAAAGAGCGTGTGTCCTCCCAGGGAGCTCCCCAATGACACATTCACAGAATGAGTGGATGTAACGGGAGCAGACGAAGAGTGTAGAAGGGTATGGTGTTTGAGTCGACATCCTGCAAATCCGCACCCCTGCCACGACTTACACGGCCATTTTCCATGGTTGTTGAGGCAAGTCCGGCAGAGGCCCTTGTCATGTACCTCCTTCCATCGATCCTCCATGTTTAGGTGCTTGAACTCCGAGCATTCAGCAACTCGGTGGCCCTCACGTTCACAGATGCGACACGTTTTTGGTGGTTTGCGTGTGCTTTCTGTTGTAGATTTGAGTGACGGAGCACTTTCGGTTGCGTGAGCCTGAGTCCTTGCTTTTTCTCGGAGACGCTGCTGCTTTTCGCTGTTCAACTCCTTTTGGAAGCCCGGAAGTTCGAAACTCACTTCGCTTGCCGCGGTGACTAGCTTGCCCATGAATTCTCCGAACGTTAGGACAGTGGCTCGTGGTTGTAGGTTTTTGAACGTGGCCCAGTCCATCCTCATGGGCCCTGGCAGCTTCTCGACTAGCTCCTGCATGAGCATTGGGTTGGCCAGATGCTCCTCTTGGTTCGCGGCTTGAAGGTGGTCAACGAAATATTGTACCGCTAAACCAAACTCCAGAATTGATTCCGGACGATCATGTCTGGGCCCAGGAGTTCGTCGAATCGTCTCGTGTAGGGACCGGATGAGCAGTTCCGGACGGCCGTACAATGTGCGAAGTGTGTTGATCACTTGCGGTACGTTAGCAGGAAGCAAAAGTCTGCTGCGTACTGCATCTCGCGCGTGTCCGGTGAGGCACCTCTGTAGCCGAACAAGATTTTCAGCTTTGAATACCCGCACGCTACTGTGGACTGCTCGAAACTGCTGATGAACATCGGCCAATCAGCTGGGTTTCCGCCGAAGGGTGGCAGATCTTTACCGACGACCTGTCTCGCGGCTATTTGCTGCGAGCTGAGGGCCCCTGGTTGCTCGATATGCTCTAGAAGATTCATCGGTCGGGGTGCTGGAGAATGATTTGCCGCTGATTCCGGGAAATGCTGGACCGGCTCCGTGAACATGTCGTGACGGACCGGACGGGGCTGCGGTGATTGGTGTGCTGCAGAAGGATTTGGAACAGCATCGTACTGCACCGAAGTAGTCCATGCTGGTGCATGCCGATGACGTATCGGTTGATGCCGATCATATCCGACATCATTAGAAGTGCAAGAATGATTAAACGCCGGAGCATCTGGGTGAACTGGGTAATCGCTAGTAGAGGTCTTGAAGCGGTCACAAACTGCTGGAAAGGCTCACGGACTGTGGAAGAACGAATTTCCTGACATCTGGCACGGTAACTTGCTTGAGGCAAATTCAGATTGGCAGCGGAGCAAACGATCGGCAAACCGGAAGGAGATGGCGGAGGTGGGTGACGAGCTTCTACGGATACTTGACGTGGAGGTTGTGCTGTGGAAGGGATCTCCGTTCCTCCTGGTACATCGATGGGCGAAGCTTCATTTAGGGCCGAAGAAACTAAATTAAATCGGCTTAGGGATTGTTAAGTTTTCCAAGCGTATTTCTTTCGGGCGTCCCGTGGGGTAAGTTCACAGCTAACCAATTCGCAACCTTCTCTCGGGAACTTGTTGTAGATTCGACCACGCTACCACGTTCGGAAATTTGCAGGATCACTTCGTTTTTCTTCTCCAGCGATTCACTGCGTATTATCAGCTTCCAATTTACGCTGCCGCAAAAGTGATTCTTCTGCAGCCAACTTCTTCTGCTCTTCCATCTGCTTCCTCTTTTCTTCCAACTGTCTCTGGGCTTCTTCATGTTCCAGCTTCTTCAACTCTTCTTCTTCCTCTAGCTCTTTCTGTTTCATCTTCGCCTCTTCTTCGATTAGTTCCAATTGCGCCTTCATGATCGAAGAGCGATTGCTCGATGCCATCGACGAAACCTTGCTCCCTATGTGCGAGGGAAGTTTGCTGCCCGATGCATCACCCGACGGTACTCGTCTCGATTGCGAACGCAACCGTGATGAAATATTCGAGTTTGCTGCATTTTTGCCGAGGCACTGCTTGCAGATATACGGCCGACTCGGTGTCGATCCAATCACACTAGCGCAGTCAAAGTGCTCCCACAGTCGGCATCGATCGCAAACGATCATGTGGGCGTCGGATAAGTTCGGACGCTGGCATGACTTGCATGTAAACTCCGACCGGCTGTGATGTCCATCCATCCTGAATACCCACGTACAAAAATTCTTTTAGAATGTTGTGGGGGTGGAAAGTTTCCCAAACTCTCTTGAGCAAACCGCGTTTGTAGGTGGTAGGTAAGCTAAAAGCTGAATAAACTTTATTTGAACGATTTCGATTGAGCTATTTTATGTTCAACTTACAATTTTTGGTGACCTTCAAACGGTAGGGTCTTATCACAAGTACACCGGATCGGTCTCGTTACGGCTAGTTCGTGTGCTGTAGGTTAAGGAATTCTTAATAATACAAACTAGTTTGCTATCAGATATACTTACAAACTGACATAGGAATAGGATTTTCAATTGTTGAACTTTCTATAACTTTTTCTAGCACGAAGCGTATGTTTAGCGGCTACCTTGAAGATATAATGAAATTCACTAAAGGTTAAATACAGCATAATTTAAGGCAAAGTTTTCTCTACCTTTGTACTATAGATTTTAAGCTAATATTGCATGAAATAGCACTAAGCCGCAAACACTTCAGATAAGTTCCAATTCAAACTAATTTTAGATATAAATTTACTAAATACGTATTAGAATAAGGAATTCAATTGGTTAACACCACAAGATGATTTGCACTATTGAGATCAATCAACATCTACTTCGGTTTGTTTTGATTCTACCGTTCTATGGTCTTTCTCCTCTTCGCATGGTCAACCTATCGCTGTAGTGGTCCGAACTAGACCATTACGACGACCACAGTAAATCGACCACAGTTGATCTGTTGCAGGGGGGTGACGTGACAGTAGTTTTGCGGGTAAAACAAAATAAGAGTTTAATTATAACATTTTCATTGTTCATCAACAATGTTGAGTACAATCCTACGAACAATTTAAGACCAAAAAAGCTATATGTCATCGCTTTGAATTTTGATTTATTGCTTATTTTATGTGAAAAATAGGGTATTTTAGCAGTTTTTTGAGTAAGGTAAAATATAAGTGTACTGAAAAATCACTTATTTTGCATAAACATGTTCAATCCAGCACTACGCATGATTTAGAGTCGAAAAAACCATATGTCATCGCTTTAAATTTTGTTTTATTGATCAATGTGCGCAAAAAATAAGCTCTCAAAGAAACTAAGAAGTGCCTTTCGCTTAATAACTTTGGGTAGACGCATCTATTTTATATTTTTTTTAAATGGACGATGATCTTGAAACCTGTCCGGTTCCATCGCAAAAAAAAGTTTTGAAATCGGTTGAAAAACGGCCGAAAGATGCCTTGTCAAAGTTGGGTTTCCGACTTTTTTTGGACCCTTGGTAGTTTAGGAGTTAAGAAAACAAAGAAATTAAAAAGGCTTTTAACGAGAATTATTACTACTAAGCAAAATATCTGAAAATTATACCCGACGAAGAAAAATTTGCATGCGAATTTCTATCTTATTTACCTTAATTTTACATCAAATTATTTCTTGTATGGTATGTTGAACGCAAGCTTCATACTCAGAGCCAACTGTAAATTTATAAGCTGATGGAAAATGTGTGCGATACGACGACGTTCTTTTGTTACAGGTTAAATGATATAACATTTTTTACTGTGTAAGTTACAAAAATGCAAAGTTGTGTAGTATTTTTTAATTATAATTCTTTTGCTTCGTTCAGAAATAAAGAAAGCATTTTAGAAATTTCAAAAAGATATAGTTAAGGATCCAATACTGATCCATGGAGCTTCGTAAATGCACAGGATGTGAATAAAAATGCGCACGTTAGAGGATTTCTAAATTAAACATTTACTCGGCATCTTAGAGCATTAAACAATTTTAGACAATATTTTAATCATTTGAACCGTGCACCGATTCATTGGTTGATTCAAATATTCCGCATTTAGTTCACCACTGGACTACGCACTGAGTCTTCATAAGTGCGAAAACGTAAATAAAACTGCGTCATTGCATCAAATCAAATTGATGTCTTCGGCGCACTAATTCTTCGATGTATGCTGAATAAGTGCTCTGAAGACTCTAAACTCTGAAGTGAACTAAATGCGCTATATATTATGTGTAGTAGGAAAAGCTGTCACTCGAATAGTTGGGGTCGTTTATGTTCTAGTTTCTGGACAAACATTTGAAAAGGGCCTATCTGCTTTGCGTAAACAAACATGTTTTTGTCTCTGTAGGGCCCATCTGCATCCACCCACGCACATCAACACCCTTATCAGAAAGAGTGTTCTTCAAGCTATCTCTTAAGGGTGTTGATGTGCGTGGGTGGATGCAGATGGGCCCTGCAGAGACAGAAACATGTTTGTTTACAAAAAGCAGATAGGCCCTTTTCAAATGTTCGTCCGGGATTGACGTTTGCATAATACCGTCATGTAGTTCATGATTGAACTTATTTTTACCAAATTTTTAATAGATAAATATACTAAAGTCTACGCCAATCAATTCGTTTTTCATGATAGTTCTCAGCGCTGCAGGAGGTGTGTTGGACAGGATCTATGGTGCGAACGTTTAGAGGTAATCATACCATCTACCAGAGTTGCGGCAACACACGTGAGCTGGGAACAGTTTTTATAGTGATGGGCGACATGCAGAGGCGCGTGATCGGTTGGTGGCCGATCGACGAAAGAATGTGCAGGTTGAGGATCAAGGGCCGATTCTTCAACATTAGCATAATAAACGTGCACAGCCCTCACTCCGGAAGCACTGATGATGACAAAGACGCATTTTACGCGCAGCTCGAACGCGAGTACGACCGCTGCCCAAACCACGATGTCAAGATCATCATAGGGGATCTAAACGCTCAGGTAGGCCAGGAGGAGGAATTCAGACCGACGATTGGAAAATTCAGCGCCCACCAGCTGACGAACGAAAATGGCCTACGCCTCATCGATTTCGCCGCCTCCAAGAACATGGCCATTCGTAGCACCTTCTTCCAGCACAGCCTCCCGTATCGTTACGCCTGGAGATCACCACAACAAAGGAATCGCAAATCGACCACGTTCTGATTGATGGACGGCACTTCTCCGACATTATCGACGTCAGGACCTATCGTGGCGCTAATATCGACTCCGATCACTACCTGGTGATGTTTAAACTGCGCCCAAAACTCTCCGTTATTAACAACGTATATTACCGGCGGCCGCCCCGGTACGATCTAGAGCGACTGAAGCAACCGGATGTCGCCACCGCATACGCGCAGAATCTCGAGTCAGCGTTGCCGGACGAGGGTGTGCTCGATGTGGCCTCTCTAGAGGACTGCTGGAGTACAGTCAAAGCAGCCATCAACAACGCAGCCGAGAGCACTATCGGGTACGTAGAACGGAGTCGACGAAACGATTGGTTCGACGAGGAGTGCAGAGCGGTTCTGGAGGAGAAGGATGCAGCGCGGGCGGTAATGCTTCAGCATGGAACCCGACAGAATGTGGAGCGATACAGACAGAAGCGGAAGCAGCAGACCCGTCTCTTCCGGGAGAAAAAGCGCCACCTGGAAGAAGCGGAGTGCGAGGAAATGGAACTGATGTGCCGTTCACAGGAAACACGCAAGTTCTACCAGAAGCTCAACGCATCCCGCAAAGGCTACGTGCCGCAAGCCGAAATATGCAGGGATAAGGAAGGGAGCCTCCTGACGGACAAACGTGAGGTGATCGAAAGGTGGAAGCAGCACTTCGACGAGCACCTGAATGGCGAAGAGAATGTAGGCACGGAGGACCAAGGCAGCGGAGGAAATGACTATGTTGGTGCAGCAGAGGACGGGAACGAACCAACTCCCACGCTGAGGGAAGTTAAGGATGCCAGCCACCAGCTCAAAAACAACAAAGCGGCTGGTAAGGACGGTATCGCAGCGGAACTCATCAAGATGGGCCCGGAAAAGTTGGCCACCTGTCTGCACCAGTTAGTAGTCAAGATCTGGGAAACCGAACAGCTACCGGAGGAAAAGAAGGAAGGGATAATCTGTCCCATCCACAAGAAAGGCGACAAGTTAATGTGTGAGAACTTTCGAGCGTTCACCATTTTGAATGCCGCCTACAAAGTACTATCCCAGATCATCTTCCGTCGTCTTTCACCTAAAGTAAATGAGTTCGTGGGAAGTTACCAAGCCGGTTTCATCGACGGCCGGTCGACAACGGACCAGATCTTCACCGTACGGCAAATCCTCCAGAAATGCCGTGAATACCAGGTCCCAACGCATCACCTGTTCATCGACTTCAAAGCGGCATACGACAGTATCGACCGCACAGAGCTATGGAAAATTATGGACGAGAACAGCTTTCCCGGGAAGCTGACTAGACTGATAAGAGCAACGATAGACGGTGTGCAGAACAGCGTAAGGATTTCGGGTGAACTATCCAGTTCATTTGAATCTCGACGGGGACTACGACAAGGTGATGGACTTTCCTGCCTACTATTCAACATCGCCCTGGAAGGTGTTATGCAACGAGCCGGGCTCAACAGCCGGGGTACGATCTTCACGAAATCCAGCCAATTTGTATGTTTTGCGGATGACATGGATATTATTGCTAGGACATTTGGAACGGTGGCAGAACAGTACACCCGCCTGAAACGTGAAGCAGCAAAGGTCGGACTGGTGGTGAATGCGGCTAAGGCAAAGTACATGCTGGTAGGTGGGACTGAGCGAAACAGGACAAGCCTTGGCAGCAATGTTACGATAGACGGGGATACTTTCGAGGTGGTAGAAGAATTTGTCTACCTCGGTTCCTTGCTAACGGCTGACAATAACGTGAGCCGTGAAATACGAAGGCGCATCATCAGTGGAAGTCGTGCCTATTATGGGCTCCAGAAGAAACTGCGGTAAAAAAAGATTCACCCCCGCACCAAATGTACCATGTACAAGACGTTAATAAGACCGGTGGTTCTCTACGGGCACGAGACGTGGACGATGCTCGAGGAGGACATGCAAGCACTCGGAGTTTTTGAGCGACGGGTGCTAAGGACGATCTTCGGCGGCGTGCAGGAGAACGGTGTGTGGCGGAGAAGGATGAACCACGAGCTCGCTGCACTTTATGGCGAACCCAGCATCCAGAAGGTAGCCAAAGCCGGAAGGATACGGTGGGCAGGGCATGTTGCAAGAATGCCGGACAACAACCCTGCAAAGTTGGTGTTTGCTAACCATCCGGTTGGTACAAGAAGGCGTGGAGCGCAGAGAGCACGATGGGCGGACCAGGTGGAGCGTGATCTGGCGAGTGTTGGGCGTGAACGACGTTGGAGAGCTGCAGCTGCAAATCGAGTATTATGGCGGCAAATTGTTGATTCAGTATTATCATGAATTTGATGTTAACTAAATAAATGAAATGAATGAATGAATGATAGTTCTCAAACTGATAAAGTCTATTTAATAATAAACCGTTAGTTGGAAAAAAACAAATAAATTGATCTTACATTTCAGTGTTTTTTTTTTCATTAATAAATGTCAAAACTTACTATAACGGTTGTAATGTGTGCGAAGGTGTTCCTGGTGGAACTTGTGAGTTCATTGGGTTTAGTTAAAAGTGCGTTCCAAGTGTTCTCTGAATGGGACTTGTATCTTCGACAAGTCACTAATTCAGAGATCGAAAACTTTACCTTGTAAAAGGAGTGCGGAAGGATTGTGGCCAAGCGATTTGTTGTGACCACAAAAGTACTTCGCCTCACTGACTTGTACAAAGGTGCAGTTTACGACACTAGGAAAGCTATTTTCCTGGGTCGTTCTTACGACTTAAGACTTGTCCTCAAACAAGTCTTTGGCCTAAGAATTTGTCCGTTAGGTTCCCTAAGAACTTGTCCCTAAGGTTCCGAAGGGGCGCGGAAGGATTGTAGCCAATCGATATGTTGTGACTACAAAAGGACTTCGCCTCACCGACTTTGGAAATTTAGGTGACTGCTAGGGAATTCGGAATTGATTCTAATGATGTTACTCGCAAGACTGTTGCGTGATCAATGAATGAATGCTTTATTGAAGCGGGACCATCCGCTTTTATAGCCAAATCTTGGGCCTTAGGGCCCACTTACAATGCTAAGAAGAAATGGGAACCTTACAATTTTGGTTCCCAAACTTAAAACTAATATTCCCTTCCCTCACTACCTAATGCAAGTAAGCACGACCAAATTTTATAACTTCTGTACTTGTTCTTAATCGTATTTGTTTTCCACCAAATATTCTAGACCTATCCCCCGCCTCGATGTGGATGCACCAAGGCGCATTTCAATTTCGGGTTTTATTACCCTGTTTTTTTTTTTCTGGCATTGGTTCCCGCTACTATCAATAGTTTTTGTTGATTAGCCGGGTACTGCTTTCTTGTGCGAGGGGGGTCATACCGGAATCACTCCTATAGTTACGATCCAACACCACCGCTTCAGTACCCGCCGCATGGAGAACCTGCCCTCGGTGCTTAGCATCGAGAATTTTACGACTTCTCATCATTTCTGAACCCGAACCTCACAGCGCACCGGTTGGTGTCACTTTTCCCTTTTTCCCGTCGTGAGAGCAATCAACGCTTATGCAATGTCAAAGCGCATCCCGCCGGGTGGACGATAGGTCATAAATAAAGTGTTTATTGGTTTTTCTCCTGCACACCTCCACGTCTACGGCCGTGCGTGCTTGCCTTCGGTAGCTTGCTCAAGTGGTCTGTACTGTATGGAACATGCGTTCCCTTCTTGTGGTGCGTAGAAACATAGGCTGGCTGCAGTCAATGTCCCTTTACAATGTATTTTTGGCTAGGGGGCATAGTTACATCTGTTTTTGAGATTTTCGTTTTCCTTGCTTCTTTTGAGCTCGGTCAATGTACTGGGATTGAGATTACTTGAGCGATTGCAAACATGATTGGTTTAATCATAATTAACTTTAATTGGCTTTTTTCGGTGATATGAATACACGCAGAAAAAAGCATGGTTAAATCAAAAATATTCCAGGTAAACTCAAATAAATTGTCAATTTGTTCTGCCAACAAAAATAAAACTGTTTGGAGCAAATCGAACGTCACATTTGAAGCAAATTCAATCCATTTTTGAAACAAACATGTACGGCCCATATAGCCGAGGCGGTAAACGCACGGGTATTCAACATGACCATGCTGAGGGTGACGGGTTTGATTCCCGGTCAGTCCAGGATCTTTTCGTAAAGGAAATTTCCTTGACTTCCTTGGGCATAGAGTATCTTCGTGCCTGCCACACGATATACACATGCAAAATGGTCATTGGCAGAGGAAGCTCTCAGTTAATAACTGTGGAAGTGCTCATAGAACACTAAGCTGAGAAGCAGGCTTTGTCCCAGTGAGGACGTTACGCCAAGAAGAGGAGGAGGAGGATGTATCTTCTGACTGGTTATGTTAGAAACAAATGTAAAAATTTTTGTTTTTTGTGGCAGGTCGGCCCTATGGAAATATTTGTTTTCCAATTAAATTTACAAAATTATTTCCTTCTCTAAGAAAATTCACTTCCCGCGTGGCACTTTCAATGCCAACATCATGTAGATAACATACGCTCCCGAAATCAATGGGATTTCGTGGAAACTTTTGGTGAAACTTGCCTTTTTTTGCAAGAGGAAAACTTGTTTGGTGATGCAGCTGGAACTTGAGAGTTTTGTTTATGTTCTCGACGGCGGAACGGGGGGATCTTCAATGGGTATTGGAGAAATCAATATGTAATTGAGTATGTTTTAAAAATTAATATTTTAGTTTCAAATATTTTATCAGTTTTCTGAATAAACATGAATATTTTTGTTTCAAACGAACGAAATTTGTCTCCGTGTACTACTCAAAGTAAGAGGGAGTAAGGAAAGTAATGAAAGAATACGATGCATAGATACGCAAGCGAGCGATAAGAGAAATTGAACAGAAATTGAAATTAACAGAGGGCCATTGTTGAGCAACACAATCACAACGACGATCTTCTTGCCATGCGTTCTCGAGTTGAACGGCTAGGTAATAGTAGTTAGATAAATACTACTATCCCTAGCCATTGTTGAGCAACACAATCACAACGACGATCTTCTTGCCATGCGTTCTCGAGTTGAACGGCTAGGTAAGAGTAGTTAGATGAATACTACTATCCCTAGACTGGCTAGGGATAGTAGTATTTATCTAACTACAATTACCTAGCCGTTTAACTCGAGAACGCATGGCAAGAAGATCGTCGTTGTGATTGTGTTGCTCAACAATGGCCCTCTGTTAATTTCAATTTCTGTTCAATTTCTCTTATCGCTCGCTTGCGTATCTATCCATCGTAATCTTTCATTACTTTCCTTACTCCCTCTTACTTTGAGTAGTATTCATATCACCGAAAAAAGTCAATTAAAGTTAATTATGATAAAGTCATGCGGTGATTAAACCTAGTAAATATGATTGATTTAATTTGCGAAATATCGCTTAATTTATACACTGAAACCTCCATTTAAGTCGATGCATGGTTGATCGAAAATAATTTTTACCTTGTAAGCAATGACTAAACTATACAGTTTTATATTTTTTGACAAACCTCCTTTGTCATGCAAAGTGTTAAAAAATATAAAAGTGTAGTTTTGTCATTGCTTGTACAGTAAAAATTATTTTCGATAAACCATGCATCGACTTAAATGGAGGTTTCAGTGTAACATTCCCTTAACTTTAAATGGTAACTATTTAAACCAACTATAAGCGATATTTTACTTGTAGGTAGATATACTCTTTCTTTTATATTGCATGTTTATGCGTAATAAATTTTCCTCTCATTAGTAATTCTACAAATTTGAGTTATTAAAATTAATTTTCTTTTAATTTTTGATGATCAATGGTTCTAATAGTAATTATTTGAAATGCTTTAGTATAATTCTTATTTTATTTTATTATTATTGATATTATTATTTTTATTGCTTTTTTTCAAAGCTTCTGCTACAACAGCTTGATGCTCTTGCGGCGAGATCGGATGACCATCAGCCGTGATGTGATGTGGTTAGTGATATTAGATGGCGAGGTCGGTTGACCCTCAGCCGTATGTTGACATGATTGTTGAGTAGCGGTGAGGTCGGTTGACCCTCAGCTGTGTGATAGTATTGTTCATGTTTACCGAGACTACTTAATTCTCGGTCTCATGGTGATGTAAAGTTGTAGGTACGGCTGGACTTCAGTTGGAAGCTTTTAGCGTCAATTTGGGACTCACTGACTTCTTTCTTATCCCACAGAAATACATTAAGAAATCTGAATAAACCCACACCGGACGACGGGCGAAAGAAATTTACCGAGATTTAAATGGAACCATTACTGAAGGAAGTAAGAGTTCCACAACCGTTGAGATTGGGTCCGCCAGGACAGCCAGACTCGATAAGACGAATGGAGGTCAACCCGGACCCCAAGAACGAGTAGGAACCCACTAAATTATATCACAAGATGGATGAGGACCACCTCGGCCTCATTAACAAGACTGCCCAAGTAACCATTAAGCCGTAAAAATGGCATTAAGTCGGCTCTATAGTCGAATGTAGAACCTGGCTAACAGAGCTAATTGGTTCTATATCCTCTTATAGAGCTGCTCAAAAGCCACTTTTGGCGAATTATTCGGCTGATATACGGCCAACTTTAAAATATCGTACCAAGTCTCGGGAGCGAAAGTTGTCAAAAGTGAGAAGAAGAAAAAAGAAAAAAAAAATGTTTATCTCCTGTTCTTTTCTAACTTCCTTCGCTTCCATTAAAGTTGCTTTTTTGCTACTTCATCCAGATTCTAGCTGTTGTCCTCCGAGTTCCTGATCAAGTCCAAATCCATTGCCTTTCTCATCTGCTCCACCAATGCACCATGGGAATGGTGTGATCAAACTAGTATTTAAACCATGAAAAACAAAATAGTTTGGGCATTTCGAGGGTTGAAGCAAGAGTCGAGGTGTGAATTATTTCTACTGAATCTTGCTCTTGACCCTTTCTTACATCTAGCACTGCTATTTTAGTTGCTAGACGTACATATTCCCCTTGTACGGTCTTGATTTTTGCTGACCTTGTCCGTCAGCAGCCTTCGTGACCTCCACCACTCTACCCTTCAGCCATATTCCCGGTAACGTTTCCTTGTCAGTAATAATGGCAATATTGTCGAGTTTGATTGGCTCTTTGCCACCTTTCCAAAAAATATCGAGCATATTGGTTGATCCTATCGAATTTATTTTTCGTTAAGCATCCGATTTCTGATAAGGAATAAGGCGGCGCATATTCACCCGCTCTTCCGATTAAGAAATGAAACGGGGTTAATGGTGCCTCATCCTTGGTGTCTAATGAGATGTTTGTCAAACAGGGGGATGACGAAGGGCCAGAATCACCTACCCAGCATTCAATTCAACATGGCGTCCAATGTTTTTATTTTGATTGCTTAATTCATGGAAAAAATGCGCGACACTGCTTCGCTGCTACATATAATATCGTGCAAAGTGATAAGGAAAGAGAAACAATCATCAAAACAACGATTTCGTTTGAAATGTGTAATTTCTGAAATAAGCACTAGCAACCATGAAAATCAGGAGGAAGTTAGGGTAAACCGACCAGAAAGTGGGTACCAAAACGCGCCGTACCAAAAATGATGTTGGGTGGAGCGCCGATGTACCGAGTTTGACAGCCATCCCGAGCAGAAGAAAATAACAAGTGAATAACATATCAAGGTATTTATCTTAAATACTACCATACCTTGATATGTCCTTCATTAAGTGGTAATAAGAGGCAAAATAACAAAAATGAATACCAAAATTTTGTATAAATAACACCTAGAAAATAACAAGTTTTGTTATTTCAATAATGAATGCATACCTAAAATATCAAGTGCTGTATTTGTTATTCCAAAGTTATTGAATAACAAACTATTAAAATTTCTTGTTACTAAATGTTTCATTTGTTCGATGACTTCATGCTGTAAAAGCAAATCTTTCGGCTGTTCGGGCTCGAAAGAAGTTGATCATCATCATCAATATTAATTTCTATTCCCGATCAGCCTAGATAGCCGTGTAGTGTCGGTAGCAGTTCCTTCAACTGGCTAAGAATAACACTACGGACCGTCTGTTCCGGTGGTAAGAGTCCACTAACAGGTGACCCCTAATTCATGGTGTCAAGCGGCTTAATGCGTACCGTGCCTAGGAATGAATGGTTAGGGGGGTCTAATAAAAACCTAGCCGCTAACGGTGCCTGTGGAGTACCAGGACACCCTCCACAGTATTTTTGCCCTTACTGTGTTAAACGGAGCAATGACGCAGTGGACCTAATTTGTCTCCGGGATAATCGGCTACTTTTCTTAAGTCTCAATTCCGAGGCTTAACAAAATTGGGTAAATGTATATTTTCATGACTGGAATCAAGTTTGTACAGGTAAACCTTCATCACGCAATAGGTGCTTCTGCTGTGTTGAGTCGAAGGTTTAAAAAAGAAGGACTGGAAGTGGCGCTTATTCAAGAGCCATGGTCCAATAAACGAAAGATTCTTGGTGTTCTGACACAAAATAGTAAACTATTTTATGATGAGCAACAAGATTCTCCCAGAACTGCTGTCCTAGTACGTAAATCGTTAAAATGCTATCCTATTACACAGTTTATCAGAAGGGACATTGTTGCGGTCATGGTAGAGGTACCAACCACTAGGGGTAAAACTGAGATCGCTGTGGCTTCAGCTTACTTTCCTGGTGATGTTCCTGAGGTACCTCCTCCTGAGATCGCATCATTTGTTCAATTCTGTAAAAAAAAACAACAAATCGTTCATCATTGGCTGTGACGCCAATGCGCATCACACGGTTTGGGGTAATACGGATATTAACAGTCGAGGTGAGTCACTATTAGAGTATCTGTCTTCGAACAATATAGACATTTGTAATAATGGTGATAAACCTACTTTTTTAAATGCAATCAGACAAGAGGTCTTGGATCTAACACTGTGCAATGCTGCAATCTTTGACAAGATCACAAACTGGCACGTGTCAGATGAGATTTCTCTATCTGATCATAAACACATAATCTTCAATTGGAGCGGTGGAGATTATTCTAGAACTGCATTTAGAAATCCCAGGAAGACAAACTGGGATCAATATGTAGAATTGTTGAATTCGCATTCATTTACAATGGGGGAAACTATCGATTCAACCCAAAAGTTGGAATCATTTTCTCAAAGAGTTAATGAAAGTATCATCAATTCCTTTAACAGCAGTTGTCCCACCATACAATCGTCTTCTACTAGAGACGTGCCATGGTGGAACTTTAAACTGGATCGCCTAAGAAAATTAAGAAAGTATAGGAAAGCCCTGACTGAGTACAACAACGAAATACGAAAATCTAAAAGAAAATCTTGGGTGCTGACATGTGAAAACATAAACAGTACTCCTGTAGTTGCTAGACTACAAAAAACGCTTGCAAAAGATCATGCAAATGAATTGGGAAATCTGAAGCATGACGATGGAGCTTTTACCAAAACTCCTCGTGAAACTTTGGATTTAATGATGGAAACCCATTTTCCAGGTTCGATTCTAAGTGTGGATTCCAATGATACTATATCTCTGGAAGGTAAAGGATGTCCTAGTATAAACTCAATGGAGTCAAATAGTACAGTAAACACCGCCTCAGATTTAGCTGATGAAATCTTCACGAAGGCCAGAGTGGAAAATGCGATAAGATCTTTTCAGCCTTTTAAATCTGCAGGAGTTGATGGGATATTTCCAGCACTGATTCAAAACGGAGAAGCGGTGTTGGTTCCATCACTAATTGAGATGTTCAAGGCTAGTTTGAGATTGAATTTCGTTCCATCAAAATGGAGACTTGTGAAAGTTATCTTTATCCCGAAAAAGGGGAAACGAGATAAAACGCATCCGAAAGCATATAGACCAATTAGTCTTTCTTCAGTTTTGTTGAAGACTATGGAAAAGGTTTTGAAGGATTTTATCAATTCTTCTTACATAAAAGAGCATCCCCTGTCTGACTTCCAGTTTGCTTATCAATCTGGTAAGTCAACGGTTACGGCACTTCACTCGCTAGTAACAAAGGTGGAAAAAACGTTTTCAGCAAAAGAAATAGCTCTATGCGCCTTTTTAGATATAGAAGGAGCATTTGATAATGCCTCCTATTCATCTATGAAGCGTGCCATGGAAAATAAAAACTTCGACCAATGTATCATACATTGGATTTATACTGTGCTTGCAAAAAGAGAAATCACCTCTGAGCTGGGAAGTTCTTCTATAACAGTAAGGGCAACAAAGGGTTGCCCTCAAGGAGGAGTCCTCTCACCACTAATGTGGTCCTTAGTTGTAGATGATCTTCTAAGAAGCTTGAAGGAAAGAGGTTTCGAAGTTGTGGGCTTTGCAGACGATATAGTCATAATAGTGAGAGGAAAGTATGACGAAACTGTTTCGGAGAGAATGCAAAGGGCCCTAAACTATACACATTCATGGTGTATTAAGGAGGGCCTTAACATCAACCCGTCAAAAGTCGTAATTGTCCCTTTCACTGGGAGAAGGAAGATCAACCTAAAAGCTTTTCGGCTTGGAGGGATACAAATTCATCTTAGTGATCGAGTCAAATACTTAGGTTTGATTCTGGATGCCAAACTGAACTGAAATGCTCAAATTGAGTCCGTGATCGGTAAGGCAACAAGTGTGTTCTGGTTATGCTCCAAAGCTATTGGCAGGAAGTGGGGCTTGAAACCAAAAATGATATTGTGGATTTATACTGCCATAATCCGCCCCAAAGTGACGTTTGCTTCGTTTGTTTGGTGGCCAAAAACAAAAGAGGCTACCACGCAATCAAAGCTTGCGAAAATCCAACGTCTTGCGTCCATTGCTGTTACAGGAGTGATGCGTAGCACTCCATCAAAAGCTTTAGATGCGATTCTCAATCTGCTACCTTTGCACGAGTACGTGCAATTAGAAGCAGAAAAGGAATTGCTGCGACTTAAACGAATTGAAAAGTTCATGCCAGGTGATCTTGTAGGTCACCTGAGCATTTCACAATACTTCCAAAATAGGCCAGTAATGAAAATGATTAAAGACTGGATGAAACCTGAGGAGAACCATGATGTTCCTTACAAGTTGCACGAAACAACTCGTGCAGATTGGGAAGTCGGAGGTCCCACTGTTCGTCAAGGATCAATCAAATTCTATACAGATGGCTCAAAAGTTGGAATAAAAACGGGAGCAGGAATCTACGGCCCTGGAATACAAATTTCAGTGGCGATGGGACACTATCCTACGGTGTTTCAAGCAGAGATGAGATTCTTGCTATTTTAAAATGCGCAAATATCTGCCTTGAGAGAAAATACAGATATGCAAATATTTGTATTTTCTCAGATAGTCAAGCTGCACTAAAAGCATTGTGCGCTTACAAATGTACTTCAAAGCTTGTCTGGGAATGCATTCTTTCACTGCGCAGGCTGTGCCAAGGGAACTCAGTAAACTTATACTGGGTTCTTGGTCACTGCGGCATTGGCATGAAATGGCAGACGAGCTTGCTAAAAGTGGTTCCAAGTTACAATTTGTTGGTCCAGAACCATTCTGCGGAATATCAAACTGTACAATTAAAATGGATCTGAAATGCTGGGCTGAGCAGAGGGTGATATCCAATTGGATGGATGTCAAAAATTGCAATCAGTCAAAACGATTTATAACACCAAATGCTATAAAACCAAAAAGCTCTTAGAGCTCAACAAGACAGCTCTAAGTACATACACTGGCCTAGTAACTGGACACTGTCCGAGCAGGTATCACTTGAAAAATATTGGCCAGATTCAGAGTGATATCTGTCGTTTCTGTAATACGGAACGTGAAACCTCGGAACATCTGCTTTGCAGTTGTGGTGCTTTATACATGCGCAGGCAAAGATTTCTAAATAATGGTTGCTTGCAACCCAGTGAGATCTGGTCTGCAGAACCTGGGAAGGTCTTGGGGTTAATTAATTCCATTGCACCTGACTGGAAGACGACGCGTCGTGGCAGAAGCTGATTACTTGACACATGGTAATTAGCTGGCTAGATGCGAATATCAAAACGGGACATGCCACAAAAGTTCAGCTTATTGGACGCAGTGGCTTAAATTCCCCAACAGGGGAGGGAAAAAAAAGCAAATCTTGTTCTTCGGTTATTTTCACTGCTAACAAACAAATACAATATGAATACCAAACTCTGCTCAAATACCTCCAACTGTTATTGTGATGTTCTTATAACATTTCGTAGAATAACGCAGCAATAACAATTTTAGGTATTAGAGCACATGTTGCTCTTCGCATGTTATTTGTAAGGTATGCCCTTCTGCTCGGGATGTCACCCCACTGGTGTCAAAGGTCTTGAGTTCAATATGAACTCCGCTTGTATTAAAGCCGATCTCAATTCTTCTACAGTACGGTTATGAGGCTTTCTGCATTCTGGTATGTCCATTGTATTTCCATTGACGCGGCAATGTTGTCATTCATTTTCTCACTAATCTCTTTCACGGCAGCCTTCATTTCCTTTTCGGCTCCCACAAAATTAGTTCCGTTGTCACTATAAAGACATTGAATTTTTCCTCTACGGTTCTGGAAAGCAGACTAGAAACGAATCCGTGTCTTATTTTTCTGCTAACTCTATATGAGAAGCCCTCGTCGTCATACAGGTGAATATCACGCCCCTCCTTTTCTCAGTGGAACGTTTCACATGTACTTCTATCGGTCCGAAGTAATCTACTCCGATATGAGTGAAAGGGTAGTTATAAATTGCCGTTCTACATCTTGGTAGTGGTGCCATTTGGGGTGGAAATGGAGCGACTCGCTTGTTTTTGCAAACTTGACACTCGGCCTTTACCTTCTTTAGTACCGTTCTGGCCTTAATTATCCAGTATTTCTGTTGTACTGCCCCCAATATTAAATTGTCTCCCTGAGAAGATATTTCTCATGGAAGTCTTTCATTATTAACCTCGTTACATAATGCTTGTTAGGAAATATGATAGGTGTCCTTGCGGCTGGTGGCAATATATTTGCTCTTTCTAGCCGACTTCTTGCTCTCATGATTCCATGTTCATCAAACGTAGGAATCAGTGTAGCAATGTTGCTTGAAATTATTAAATCTTTATTTTTTGAAAGATCATCCATTTCCTGAGCAAAACATTCCCATTGAGATTTTCTTATTATAGCTCTTTCAGCCTGACTTCTATCTTCGAGTTTCATGGTCTTAACCCGGATTTGTTTCTTATATAATCTGTAATTTTTTTCAATGTGGTTACATGGGCCACTAGTTTTCTCCAATCAGAGTATCGCCATTCGTGTACATAATCAAATGCACTCTGATCGTATAATAAGTGCGTCATAACCATCTTTTAAGTCGTCCTGAGTGTTGAACGGAAATTTTGATGGTGGCCATCTATCCTATGTTTCCCATAAGAAGCTCGGACCTGAATACCACTTAGACTTTGTTGTTACGTTAAGTTCCTTTGTGGCTTCGTCCGCTGGATTCTGAGCCGTTGGCACATAACGCCATTAATCCATTTTACCTTCTTCAATTATTTCGCCTACTCTGTAGGCTACAAATTGTTTTTATTTTCTATGGTCAGAGTGGATCCATGCTAGTACTGTTTCTGAATCCGACCAATATGATATTTTCTGAGGTTTGAATCTTAACTCCTCTTTTATTGTTAATTTCAACCGCAATAGTGCAGCTTGCAGTTCCATTCTTGGAATTGACAGCTCCTTGTAGGTCCTACACTGGCTTTAACGGCTATAAGCTTTACGCTAACTGTTCGTCCATGTGCGCCAATCCCTCTGGCATAAGTAACCGCAGCGAAAGCAAGTGCTGATGCATCAACAAATGTTTGCAACTCGAACTCTCGTGCTTGGTCACACAATATCCATCGCGGAATTTTGATTGATATGGCCTTTTTTATAGTATTAAGCCAGTTCGTCTATTGATCCTTTAGATCAATGGATAATGAATCATCTCAATCCATCGATTTCAATGTAGTTTTTGCATTAATATCTTCCCATGTTTGGTTAGACTTGAAATCAAACCCATGGAATCGTTAATACTCATGACATAGGATAAAACCTCTCTCACAGTAGGTGGTCTTAGCTCCGCTCTTACATTTTCTGCCAGACGTGTAAAGTTTAATTCAAAACTTATATAGTCTAGAGATGTGTTCCAATAGACACCCAGAATCTTTTCGTTTTGAGAGTCCTTATCTTCTAAGGCTCTTATTGGATTTCATTCGGTTGAAGATTATTGGATTTGTTTGAATCCTTTCCTTAAGTAATGCAGCTTACATTCCTTTGTTATTGGATACAAAGTTTCTAATAAAGAAACCTGCTTGTGAATGTATCTCAATTACATCCTTTATTGTTTCGATGGTTTCGATGGCTTCCTTATTATCGTTGAAGCTATCGATGCACTAGCGTGCGCAGGGTTCTTGCTTAGGGGGGGGCACCATTGGCGGAGACAAAGGGGGGCAAGAGGGGGCACTTGCCCCCCCCCCTAACTATAAATTTCTGTTTAAATACGCCAAAAAATGTTTCAGAAAAATTAACAAAATAAATTGAATTAATTTGGTGCCAGCAAATTTCACTAGATACGCCAAAAACTGTTTCAGAAAAATCACAAAATAAATTGAATTAATTTGGCGCCAGCAAATTTCACTAGATACGCCAAAAAATGTTTCAGAAAAATCACTTCACTTCACTGAACTGAACTGAAGATATTTATATAGGGACTCTGACTTTCTTAGTACTTACTCTGGTAAGGCATGTTTCTCATGATCGCATTTGCAGTTTTGCATAGGGTAATAGAAGTTTCAGTTTTTCGCGTTGGTATTTGATTGAGAACACTATAACGCACGTTTTAGGTTGGAGTATAATTTCTTTGGAGTGAAACTTTGCCTACTATTTGGCGTTTTCTGATCAGGTTTTTGCTGCACTCTAGGCCATGCTGTATTTTAGTAGAAGCATTGTGCAAAAAATAAAAACGATTTTTTGCTCAAAATCAGAAAACCGATCATGCTACTGCATTTCTTTCTCTGTTCAATGCACAGTTTATACCATTTCTCTTGAATAATAAGAGAAGATAAATAACGGTTGTGAATTAGGAAACTTCTTTCGATTGGTACTTCGCCGATAATTCAACATTTAAAACAAATTGATGCCCGAAAGCATGTAACTTGCATGTAACATTTCGCTATCGTAGAACAGGGTACTTTTGATAATGCGGGTAACGTTGATTGTGCGGGAGGTATTGTATTTTGGATTTTATAACATAGAATCTGTCAATCAGTTAAGCAAAAGGCACACGCAGGTCAAAATAATACATATGAAGAGCCATCTCAGGTGATTTTATTAATTGGAAGCAATTTTGTGAATTGGGACAGAAACCCCCATACGCCGATAAACGCACAAAAGTATGCAATGCCCTTGGATTTTCATCTAGTTTAAACTGTTGTGATCAAAATTTGTTACAACAATTAAATCAATGTGAATACAAATTTGGGAACGAAAAGTTTTTTAAATGAGAAAATTTTGCCTGTCCAGATAATTTCATTTTTCCCTGTATACATACTTATGTACGTTTGCGGAGTACTGAGTGAAACTCCGTGAACTGAGCTATCAAGATTCATTGTCTGAGAAATAATATATTATTTGCAGTTCATAAACATTTGATCAAGCTACGCATAGTAAGTTCGAATTGATTGGATTGTTGCAACAAATTTTGACCATAACAGTTTAACCTTCCTTTTGCATCACGTTGGCAGCAGCTCGCTGATGTAGTGTATGGTTTGAGTCAAAAATGACCCTAATGCCAAAGGAGCTTTAAACTAGATGAAAATCCAAGGGCATTGCATACTTTTAGGCGTTTATCGGTGTATGGGAGTTCTTGTCCCAATTCACAAAAATGTTGATCATCTGGTTGTCTATCAGTGGTTCAAATTGGGGAGAGATCGGGCTATTTTACATGAAGCTTTGATGACTTACCCCGGGAGCGGTCGCGTCATGTACTGAGTACACGCACCATGAAAAATGCACGCTTGAGGTACACAGCGTGAGCGTGACGTCGCTGCAGATAGTCAAAGACGCGACTGCTCGAGGGCTAACGAGCTTTGAAAAACGTTTGACTTAACCTAAAACTGTTTGTAGAAAAAAAAAAGTTATAGCGATTTAATTTATTTTATGAATTTTAAGTAAATTGGGGTATTTATTAATGAACTAGCTGTCCCGGCAAACGTTGTCTTGCCAAGCTGTGGTGGTTTGACAACTGTTGAGCTCACAAAGTCACCGCACTCTAGATTGGTATCATTTCAATCGTGTTGATTTCCTTCCCAGCTCATGAACAATCAGTCCTTGATCAATTTTCTTACTTTTGTAGTTGATATTCGTAACTTTTTCCACATATAAACACAGCCACCATGAATACGAATCGAACTGTGCAAGAGTCTTTCTGATCGGTTCATCCGTTTCTGAGTTTTGTTGCCTCAAAGCGAATTCAAACTCGTTTTTATATATATAGACAAATGTTCTATAGCTTTACATATAAAACAAACAAGTAGCACAAACCTAGTAGCAAACCTACCCACAAGATTTCAACATTGTTTTTAATTCAGCTCATTGTTTGTGAAAGTGTGGGTTCGATTCTTGCTCCAGCGGGTGAAAAATTTTCGTCAAACGGAAAATTCTTCATTGGGTGTTTTTCGTGTAATGTCCATCACCTAAAAATGTCCATAACCACGTAGACTCTGAGGGGGAGACGGGGGGTCTGATCAAAGTTTACGATCCATACAAATTTATAAATTTTGTATGGACAAAAGTCTACGAGGGGGGGGGGGTGTCTGACAAGGCCAAAAATGAGTCTACGTAGTTTATGGACAGCGCCTTAGTGATTGTTCAATGTTTAGTCCGTACAGCTTCTGGTTGAAGACGGTGTTTTTTAGAATGTTCGTTCAATCTATAATTGTCTGATTGTTTTGTTGAGATAAAGTAATTTTAAATCTAAGGGTTTTGTTGAGATCAGATTATATTGCTTAGATTCTTACAAAAAACAAGATTTACAGCAACTAAATTGAATTGCTGAGGTTTAGACTTTATTATTGATTAGAAACATCTTAAGATTTAAAGGAACCTACGACAAAAAGTTTTTGAGATAAGCCTGCAAACCCCTACATGTATATTGAAACTTTGAAGTAGTTTAAAAATTTGATATGAAACCTCGAAAAATCCATACATAACTCCGATGAAAATGTTTTGACTGAAACACCAACATTTGCATGGTCTACACTCCATTTTAAATCTCCAGAATATTCCTCGATGAAGAAAACTTTACACAATTAGAAATTCTGATAATTTAAAACAAATTAGTCTGTGAATCAATACCATGATTCTTTTTCCGTGAAGAAGTAACTTACAACTAAAAGACAATGTATATAAAATAAAATGTATGAAAGAACTGTTGAAGAGCATGTCATCAATTATGCGACATATTTTTTTTTCGTTTGTAGATCCTTGTTTCTTAATTTATATGTCAATGTTGTCCACGTGGACATTTGACGAGCCCCCACCCCCCTCTCCGTGGACAAGCGTGGACTTTTCGCTAACCCCCTCCCCCCTCCAAGCTGTCCACGTGGTATATGGACGGCCCCTAAGGTATAGTGATAATAATGATAATGATAAATGGAGAAATTTCTCCATAAAGGCTTTTTATGTTTTTAAGAGAACAAAAAAATCTTAAAGTTTCAGTAAAATTATGAGCTGGTTACTTAGTGATTGACTTGGTGTAAACTTGATGACACGTGGTGCCACTGGTAATGCAAATCATATATGTTTCTTATAAACTAAATTGTCAGTTGCATATTGATATATAAAATCTCCTGGATGCACTGATATGAAACATTATTGAATATAACAAAAAATATTTTAGTGACGCGATCAAAAATAACATTAAGGGGATTCACTAAGGGTGTGAACCATTTCGCTTATTCGTTTAACTTTTAGTTAAAATTTGACACTTGGATAGTTATTTGCCATCGGAAAGTTAAAAAATAACCACGACGGCGGTCCATTTGAAATTTGACAGACGAGTAGTTATTTGGAACAAAATACAGTACGCAGCCAAACCATTGCGAACAAAAAATTACTATCGAACTGCCAAGACTAACCCTGCTCGGGAGTAGGGTTATTTTCAAAATAACTATCGAAGTGTCAAATTTTAACTAAAAGTTAAAGAATAAGCGAAATGGTTCACACCCTAAACAGTGTAAACTGATTAAACTGATTAAACGTCGCGATCACCAAGGCAATCTTCGATTATTTCATTCGCAAAATCATGAAACATTTCAAATAAGCAGAAAATCATGGCTTACGCAGCAAATTAATCTGTTTAGTGAGTCCCCCTATTAATTTGGAAAGTTTTGAAACTTGGATATTAAATTAACATATACCAGTCAAATAAAACGCATGGAAAGGAAACATCCTAGAAAAATCCCAAGTAACAATTTTGATTTTATCGAAGCTTTTTAGCGATTCAAAAACCCTAAACATAAAACCATTGATGCCGACTTTACAGTCATCTCGAGTTCTAATATGCCTCCATAAGCCCACGTTCTGGCTAGTTGGCCCAGTCTTATTACGATCTACAAGACTTTCGTATGCAAACCAGCTTAGGATTTCGGGTTGTATCATAGTTTGGTCGTATCCCCGATACAACCTTCCAAATAAAACCATCTTCTGACTTGTCAAACATTTGTTTTGCTTATTTCTCACTAATCGATCTTCAGAATAAATTATGATTGTCTTTTTTATACAGCCATCAATTGGAAAGATGTCGATCTGGAATTTAGATTTGTTTTCCTATTTAATACGTGTTAGGAGACATGCCACGGGAAATTTGTGGTGAATGTGACTGTGATAATGACAAAAAATAAGTGCGCCACACAAACTGTGCATTAATTGGAAGTTAAATGCATTTAATTGTGCTCATTCTGCACTTCGAATGAGGTGACGAAAGTCGAGTCGAATGCGTCACCCGATTCCCGTAGTCGAATGCGGTGAGAAGAGTCGATGTGAGTGAACACCGATGAACTCTCACCGCATTCTCGTAGTCGATTTTGATCGACAAACGTCGCTTTCAAGTGACGTTTGCGGGTGAGAATAGTCGCAACCTCTAGAGGTGTCGACAGCTCAATCGACACCAGATAAACAAATCAAATTGTACATAATCGGTAAGTATTTTTGTAAATTACCCTTCATTTATTTATTTCTTCAATAATTTTGTAATTGATTTAGACTCTAGATGGAACGGTGCATCGACCAACCAGCTGCAGGCGATTCAGTGGGAGTAGTAAAAACTCCACTCAGCGTATTCATGCCCACCATCGTGAGAAAAACATCGTCAGGTTGCTTGCCATACCAGCCCGGAAGCCTTTACTGATCGTCGTTCGGAATACTGGCAATTCCCCTAGGTCTTGGAGCAATCACCGTCGCTAGTGGAATATGCAACCAGAACCAGTGAGTTCTTGTTGACTGTGAAATGCAGCCCCCTCACCGACGGCAAATGATAGTACAACCAGTGAATCAAAATTCAAACATCGCGCAACAATAACGACAATGTCGTAACCTGAATTTGTTGCGACATTCTACCCAATGCGACATAGGATTGTCCCAACTTGAACAGAATAGGACAAAGATCGTGCACCACGAGTTTAGAGATTTTTATGCCTTGCATTGTGATTTTCGAGCGGTAACTTTGAGTCGGTAAACACTGCAACGCTACTGAATATGTAACATAAAAAAGTTTCAATTTTGGGTTAGTAATAATTGATTATTCGCGAGTTGAAAAGTACGCAACAAATTCAGCTTCCGTTTTGTCTGCAACAAAAATTTTCGAGATCATGTCATTATCTGTTACCAGTAGGGATAAAGAGTAATCGCCGCGTCTTCTTTGTTGCTTGTTTTGTGCCTCTTTTGTCTGACAATTCTCTTCACTGAGTACAACCGTTGCTTGCTCCACACGGAGCGATATTCCGTTGGCCCTAGAATGCGCAAATTTCCCGTAGAGTTAAGGAACGTACCGGCTAATCCCGAACGATGGACCAATGTTCCGGAGGCAGTACAGGTGGCAATCTTTCCCGACATTTGTTGCTGTGGAGCTGTCTGCGGAATTGGGCGACTACCATCGGTAGGTTAAGATTTTTAACTTATTGGGAAAATGTTTAAGTTTGTGAAAAGTTGAGTGTTAGCATTAATAAAGAAGCAAGAAATTAGAGAATGCTAAGTTTTTTTTTCTCAACGATACAAATTTTAGAAAAGTTTTTGACAATCTGATAGAGATTGAAGTTGTTTTCGAATAACTTGAATCATTCTTCCACGAGTTTCTCTGTGAAGTTCTTCAAAAAGTCTCTGTGAAGAGCTTCAGCTGTTTTCTTCTTCTTCTTCATGGCTCGACGTTCGCATTGGTACTTTGCCTGCTTCAGCTGTTATGTCGGTAGTTTTTTTCTGCAGTTCCTTTGGTAGTTCTTTCAAAAAATTTCTCCGCATATTGAATTAAAAGGTCTATTGCTTCAAAAGTTCCTACGGAAATTCCAACAAGGATATTCTTCTAGGAGGCTCAATGGAAATTCCTTGAAGAGTTCCCTCTGGAATCCTTTTGGAACTTCAATAAGAAATTCTTTCAGGAGTCCTGGTATTCGTTCAAAAGTTCCTCTAGATTTTTACCAGTAATTCCAAGTAAACTGTCCATAATTACACCAAATATCTATTAAACGTTCAACTTTATTTTAACTGGATTTTTCAATTAGTTTAGTAGATATTTTGCTAAATAATTATTAAAATATTTGATATGAATTTAAATAAATGTTGTTGATGTTCATTGATTACGCTCAAATTCGAGCGTTATCTCGAAACTCTACCCGGTTGACAGATCTGCGAATGAACATCGCATTTGTTTTGGTTCATTTCCTTACTCGCTACAAAAGTGAACCACTCACCTCACTCGAGTCGACAACCGGAATCGAGTGAGAAGAGTCATGTGACTCCGAGGTGAGAATTGTCGAATAGAGTCATTCGACGTGCAGAATGAGCACAAGCTTTTCTGCTCGACTCGACAGTGATAGCAGGCGACCCGATTTAATCGACTCGAGTTATAAAATAGCCCCCTATATTTATTTTTTGCTTGAAAACAGGGCTTACCAGGTATTTCGAACCAAACCGGTTGCAGTGCAGCTGAAAAGTTTCTCGGCTGGAAGAAGTAACCCTAATTCTCCATGAACAAATACCGGAAGGATCTGCTGCCCTCCAGCTCCAGCAGATGACGATAAGGACTATGGTTGATAATTTTAAGTCAAACGAGTTGAATAAATATGACCCACTTACACTCTGGATAGTACAAATTAGTCTATGGTAGCATGCTGAAAGAAAAAAATGCCCGAGTCAATATAAGTCCATCTCCGTCAGAAATGTTGGTTTTATCCAACAATGGACACCAACGGAACCTATCCGACCATTTGCAAGGCTAAAATGCGGGTAATTTGAAAGGCTCGGGTGGACCAACCAGTGGGACGGCCGAATGAGGCGACGAAAAGTTAAGCCATTTTTGTTAGGAAGAAAGTTTAAAAAAAAAAAGGTACCTACCAATGTATCTAGTTACCACTACCCGTTTGATGTTCTTTCTTTTAATACCGATAAATACCGCGCAAAAAAAGTTAAAAGCGTATTAACTCTCGTTTTCATGGTAGTTCTAGAGCACCATTGATATTAAGGTGAAACATCAAGAAATCCCTTTGCAATCTTGTATACAAACTTTAGAGGCACAAATCTGACGAACGAAGCATCAAACCAAGCCACACTTGTTTATCCTGGCTTTGCTCACTTGCAAAAAGAGGCAGCTTTTCCAAATCGAGCGCATTTGTTTACGAACTTTTAAGATTAGTGCTCTTGAAAACGTGACTAGGGGTCCAAGTCGGCCATTGTGGCAGCCATATTTGTATTCTCTGAAGTTTCTCCTTAAACGAACTCTAGACAAACGGAATTGCATTATGACTCATTCTTGTTTACGGGCGTATCCGCTTGTGAACGTACGATTCATTTTCGAAGGTTCTTTCAAATCCGTAGCCCATTTGATTTTGCTGGCGTAAACAAGAATGCAGACGATTTTACGTTCGAAAATGGATTCGATCGAAAACAAGAATGAATGTGTATATCAATGGTTTGCGTCACCCCGCTTCTTGGGAGGACATGGTGATCCTATTCAGCAACAGCAAATTCTCTCCAGAAGAAGAATCGCACATGAACCTCTGGATTTGTTATAAAAGTCTTGACGAGAAGCGGTCCAAATCAATATCAATAGTTTGCGTCACCTCGCTTCTTGGGAGGACATGGTGAACCTATCACATAGCATAGCAAATTCTTTTCAAAAGACCTTCGTGGAGACTTCATGGACATTAGTATGGGACAAATATCAAATCCTCGCTCCAGTCGACTTTTTAGATCCCATTTAGGTCCCATATGAACTGCGCAAAATTTCAGCGCAATCGGTGAAACTATAATTTAGCGCAAGCGGTTCAAAGTTTTCATAGGATTTACTATGGGAAAAGTTACACTTTCAGATAAAAAATCCCAGAGGTCGTCCCTTGTCTCCTTAATTCAAATTGATCAATGTTCTTGTAGAAAAATCAATTATAAAACTTTCCTTCGAAGACCGCAAAACGATTGGATTTATTACCGATTAGTGATCCAATGAACGGCTTTTTGTTTTGTTTTATTAGCAGCACCGTAGCTGCTGCCTTGGCTGCTGCTGTTTCTGGGGGTGGTGATGCCTCCCATGCAACAACGGCAGCAGCAGTGCTGCTGATAAAACAAAATAAAAAGCCGTTCTTTGGATCACTAATCGGTAATAAATCAATAACTTTTTCCACAAGCATCCAATTGTTATGCGGTCTTCGAAGGAAAGTTTCATAATCGATTTTTCTACAAGAAACATTGATCAATTTGAATTAAGGAGACAAGGGACGACCTCTGGGATTTTTTATCTGAAAGTGTAACTTTTCCCATAGTAAATCCTATGAAAACTTTGAACCGCTTGCGCTAAATTATAGTTTCACCGATTGCGCTGAAATTTTGCGCAGTTCATATGGGACCTAAATGGGATCTAAAAAGTCGACTGGAGCGAGGATTTATTTTTTCCATACAAGCGTGTACCATACTAATGGACATCTGGAATAGGACAGATCGGTGAAGTACTAGATTTGTAGTAATGAGCTGAATTTTAGTATGGTGAGAAGGTCAATTCTCCGTTTCTGCAATGAAATGGTGCAAAAAGCGTGGGTATTATGATTCCTTGCCTAATTTGATACTGTTCGAGCAAAACTTTGGGCAACAGTGTTGCTGTTTTCTCCATTTCTTGCAACATAAACAATATAGTTATCCAAAGTTTTGCTCAAACAGCATACAATTAGGCAAGGAATCATAATACCCACGCTTTTTGCGCCATTTCTTTGCATAAACGGAGAATTGACCTTCTCACCATACAAAAATTCAGCTCATTACTACAAATCTAGTACTACATCGAACGTGCCCCATTATTACAAAGATAAATGCTGTTATCATGGACGTCTTAACGAGAAGTGGTTGATATCAGTAGTATGCGTCATCTCGCTTCTTGGGAGGACCTGGTGAACCTATTCAGCAACAGCAAATCCTCTTCAAAAGATGAATCGCTAATGGACCTCTAGAGTTATTATAGACGTTTTAACGAGAAGTGGTTCAAATCAATATCAATAGTTTGCGTCACCTCGCTTCTTGGAAGGACATGGCGAATTGAAGAACGACAGTATAGCAAATTCTCTTCAAAAAATTATCACTCATGAACCTTTGGAGTAATTATAGAAATCCTCATGAAAAGTTGTAAAATATCAATAGTTTGCGGCACTTCGCTTCTTGAGAGGACATGGTGAACCAATTGAAATTCTCTTTAGAAGAAGAATCACTCATGGACCTCTGGAAATACAAAAGTCCTAATTAGTTATGTTAGTTCTGATGATTAGGATGAATAGTTCTATTTACAAAGTAGATGCATTGTGCGTCACCAAACAACTTGAGAGGACTTGATGAACCTTCTTAACGACAAGCTCTGATGATTACGAGGAATCACCGGAGTTATTCCTAAGTTCTGAACGTTTTGCAGCACCTCTTAACCTGAGAACACATGGTGAAGCGATACATCGATAAATTCTAATCAAATGAAAGGACATCTCAAGAACCACTGGAGTAATTTATAAAAAAAATTCCTAAGGTTTAAGCGTTTTGCGTCACATCGCAACTTAAAAGGACCTGGTGAACATTCTAGGCTACAAATGCTGATCAAATTAAAAAAAAAAACATTTCGAAAATCACTGGAGTAATTTCTAAGTTCTAAGTGATTTACGTCATCTCGCAACGTGGGAGGACATGGTGACTCTTCTTCTAGTGATAAATTCTGATCAAATTGAAGAACTACTGGAGTAATTATTAAAATGTAATTATGGTACTTCACCTCGCAAGCTTGAGGGACATGGTCAACCTCCTAAGTTACAAGTTTTGAACAAATGAAAGAACAGCTCATCAATCACTGGAGTAAGATCTAAATGTATTGCGTTAAATGAAGGAACATTTCATAAATTTTGGAATAAATACTAAATTCTAAATGTTTTGCATCAACTCGCAACCTTTTAAGACATTGTGAACCTATCGAGCGATAATTTCTGATCAAATGAAAAAATATCTCATGAATTACTGAAGCGATTCCTAAATTCAACGCGTTTTGTGTCACCTCGCAACCTGGGAGGACACAAAGAGAATTCTAAGCGACAAGCTCTAATGTGATGGAAGACAATCTCAAGAACTATTAAGTTATTTCAAAAGCTATTAGTGTTCTGCGTTACCTTGCAACCTGGGAGAACAGGACTAATTTTCGGATGGATTATAGTGAACTGAGAAACAACCCACCCCCAGCATTTTTTTTATTAATGTGTTCGCAAATATATAAAATATTATTTATGTATTACAAAGCATTAATAAATGAATAAATAAATAAAATATTTATCTTTATCATTTAAATCAAGTGCAATAACAGAGCGACAACCCCAAAAGTAAGCTTTACTTGCGTTGGAACGATAACTCTGTGAAACAAAAAGCAGAACCAAACCAACCAACTGCACTTACATTAATAGTTGTCTCAGATACACGTAGGCCCTTGTACAGCACCTCGTTCGGGGTGGACCAGGGGGTGGACATCTTCTTCTCGGGGATCTTTTCTTGCAGCTTCTTGTTGGTAGCCTTGAGGTACCGCCTGGGCAGCGAATCCCGATTGTAGTACAGCGATTCAATGTTGTCCCGGCGGCTATGCTCGATCCGAGATGGGTATTGATGGAAAAGTACCGGGCTGTTCCGGTCCTTTTTTGTTAGCCCGAAGATTGGATAATCTAGTTCATCCAAAAACAAAATGGTCAATGGTATTTCATTTGTGCTTTTTGTTTTCTGTAACGGTTTTGTAGCAGGTACACCTGTAGGGTGTACGGCAAAATGTAAAAAAACTCAATCACAAATTCTGCCGCGCGTTATCTCAGGTTTCTAAAAATATATATCAAACTACACTACCTGTGCAAACACGTGCACAGATGACAGAATGCATGTGTCGATCATAAATGCAAGGATGTGAACTGCTGCAAGAAGAGTGATGCAGTTCGCGAACACCATCAGCATGCTTTTCGCTGAATATCAACAAATCGCTCCTCCTAAAGCAGTCGACAGATATCGTTCAGATTCCTATTCTGCCGTTCTAAGCATATCTGTACCATGTTGTTTTTCTACGCATACTGTCCCACTGCTCTCACTTAAGTTCCATCCTAAAATCGATGTCAGAAAGATGCTTAACGTTATCGTGGAATATTCATTTGTGATGCAAAATGGGAAAAGTATCAAATTAACTTCAAATGGCTCTGTTACTAAGAAAAACACGGGTAAAATGCAAAAAAAACATGGGACAGATATGCTTAGAAGGGCAGTACTGCTCTCCCCTTAGAAATCGCATGTACATATGTAGTATCCTTTTACCGATGCAATGCCTACATCTCACCGCACATCTCGTAGTTCTCAATACTGCTTACCTGCTCTTTCGGACACTCGACGGATACATTTCAAATTGTCCAAAAATTGCTTTCAAACACTTGTATTTGAGCGGCAATCTCTTCCCCAGGTCGTGTGGATTTCAGCTTCGCCTTCCGTGCAACACATCGTTTGCAGGGCTGGTAGCAAGTCACTTTTTAGTGACTTAGTCACTTTTTTTGGGTTGGTCACTAAAAAGTCTCTTTTTTCAAGGTCAGGTCACTAAAGTCACTATTTTCACCTAAAAAGTCACTTTTTTCAACTTTTTTTGGGAAATTGATAAAATATGGATTGAAAAATATTCATAAATGTTACACCATCAAATGATGCCACATTAAAAAAGTCAAATTTTCCCTATACAAACCGTTCCATACAAAAAAATCGCTTCGCGACTACTTTTATGTCTTTCTTTAGGATCCATGGACATTGAAAGAAAATTGGCTACTACTTGCTCCTATCCTGCAATTTCAATCAAGTTGTCGGCGATGATTGGAATATTCCAACATAAAATTACCATATTAGCCATTAAATACCTCTGAGGAAACATTTGGTCGTCATGACCGCTTTTCTCGGTAGATCAATCATTGCAGAATCTAAATCTAGTATTAGATTTCTTAGTGAAGCGCGCTTTTACGAATTTGAATCTATTTTGTAAACTAGTACAGCCATCTTCATGCACAGATAAACGCTCAAAAGTAAGCAATGCCCTTGTAATTTCATAGTGTTGAAACTGTTGTGTTAAAATTGTTTATTTAAATGTTTACAACACCTCAAATAATAAGAGTGAACCATGCACGGCCTTGAATAATCTTTGAATACCATTACAGCGCTTTGCGGACCTCTAAATTCCTTCGCGGACATTATTACATTACCGACCTTCACAGACCTGCACAAGCACTGGTTGTTTTGTGGACTGGACACAAAGGCTTATATTCCATGGAGATCCATCAATACAATACTCCATTTACAGGGGATACTCAAAATAACTGGGACAAGTGAAATTTTCAATTTTCGAAAAATGTTCAACTAGCTGTAACTTTTTGAAAAGGGCATCAAATTTTCTCAAATTTTTACTGTAAGTTCATCAACTAGTTGTGCATCGTTGGTCAAAATTTGGAAAAGGTCGGACTATTTTCCAAGAAGTTAGAAAGATTTTAGAAAAGGGTTTAATTATCCGATATCCAACTTTGAGCTGTTATATCTCCGGATTCAATGAACCGAATGCAATGAAATTTTGATCATTTATAACTAATATAATGAATTGAAAAACATTTGACTTAACTTTAAATTATTAATAAGAAAAAAAGTTATAGCGATTTAATTTAGTCTATGTTTTTTAGTAAATTTATATATTTTTCATATACATCCCATTACTTTTTCAATTTAATGCCGGCCATTTGGTTGCTTTCCTTCGAAACATAAATATATTCAAGTCAACCAGAGGGAATTTAAATGAACCATATTTACTATCTCGCATTTCGAAACGATGATGAAACTTTGGATAAATTGGTGTAGAAAAATAATCTAATCGTTATAATTTTCTTTCGTGTAAATAATTTTAAGTTTAGTCAAAAGTTTTTAATAGCTTATTATATTAGTCATAAATGATCAAAATTTCGTTGCACTCGGTTTGTTGAATCCGGAGATATAAGAGCTCAAAGTTGGCTATCGGATAATTATACCTTTTTCTAGAATCTTTCTAACTTCGTGTAAAATTATCCGATCTTTTCCAAATTTGGATCACTGATACACAACTAGTTGAAATTTGAGAATATTTGATGCCCTTTTCGAAAAGTTACAGCTAGTTGAACATTTTTTGAAAAGTGAAAATTTCACATGTCCCAGTTATTTTGAGTATCCCCTGTACTTGTTAGAAGGGTCATTGATCTGGGGCGTATAGAATAGTCATTCGTATAATACTAGTTTTGCTTGTAGATCCTGCACCTACATTTCATGGAGTTTTGGGACAACCTAGATCATATGTAGAACTAAAAGTAGTAAAACTGTTATAGAAATCTTCAAAACATATGCCTTAAAAAAACATCAATGGAATTCAATCACTGTACGTGTGTATCGAAACAACTTTTATATATATTGGAAGACTGAGTTCCATAAAGTTTGGAGAGTTTTATAAACTAACGCAAACATATTTTGTATGGGGCCGCCCCGTGATGCGTCGGTGAGAGTGCAGGCCTAATAGCAAATCGCTATTTAGTGGCTTGGTCATTACTTTAAGTCCCCAAATAAAATTAACAACTTCTCCCAGAATGCTTATAACTACATATTATGGAAATCTAATCAGAAACTATGAGACAATTCAAATAAATTAGTAAATATGGAGCATTCTGAAGAAATTAAGAGTTCTATTACATTTTCATAGACTATTCAAAAATAAAAACATTGTTTTCTTCTTATAATTCTTCTGAAAATTTCCAGAGAGAATTATAAGTAGAGAAATATTTCAAGTATTACATCAAAACTACTTAATTACTTTCTGTTATTCATTTTATTTTATTTTGAGAGAATTTTTGCAAAAATATTCAAGAAATCATATTTGAAAAATTCTTATTCAAATTCAATCGCACATTTTTAAGTATTTGTCTATCTAAGTTTCCATCAAGATGAAATTCATGACAGAAAACATCCAACAAGTTTTCCAAGAGTTTCATAATTTATTTATTTCTTCTTGACAGAATTTTCATGCCATGCTCATCTGCACAATGTATTCTATAAAATTGTAAATACATGCAGCTTTGTACAATTTTAGGAATGGAAGATGAAAGTTTTTCTTGAACATTTTCATTATGCGGTACTCCAGGGTTTACTGAATCAAATTCGTTCTACAATGTTTCCTCACTAAGCATATTTTTGTGCCTGTGGTGTTTCTGTCTTGACAGTTCTAGTAATAATGATCTTTCTAAATACACCGCCTACTCAGCGGTCTGCTAATCTACCACATCTCCTTTTCTTCAACGAAAGATGTTGATTTTGTGATTGATTTCTTCTAGTCGTGGTTGTATGTTAAACACCGAGAACGATATGCAGGAGTTCCCTTGTCAGGCGAGCTCCTCATCCCATTTTCCGACGGACTCAACAGATCGCATCTGTTAGCGATTCGACGGCGTTGTAGTGTCTCTGATTTGCGCAGGCCTCCAGTTGCTAATTTTACTGTATTAGCTGGCTTTTGCTGAGCCCTTCCAACCAATCCGGGCGCACGTCTTCGTACAAACTTGGATGCCTTGGTAAGGAATTCCTCTTTGTCCTCTAAGGGAGTTAGGACGTGTCGTAGCCATGCTACGAACTTTAACAAACGTCGCGTTAAAGTATCCTTGAAAAGCTCATCACTAAGTGCTGGTAGCATCACCATGAAAGATCCATCCATCTTGCCCGATCAACCGTCGTTAGTGCCCTATAACACCAATCGCTTTTTGATGGAACGCCATGCATCGTCGGCGCGGTCGTTACAGAGTCTCTCGTTTGGGTTTCTCCCGAAGTGCTATTTCGATTAGGTTCCGCATTGACTGCTGCTGTTTCGACCATTTCGGCTTCTACGACAGTCTTAACTTTGATGGTGCACTGCACTAGACCGACGTCATTTTGCTTCGCGTGCAATTTTTTCTATCTTCTGCAGTTTCAACGTCTTTTGCTGACATTTTGACTATGTTTCAAACCCGGCAGATGGAATTTATTACAACTACCGGACCCGACAGATCGTATCTGCCGCTACGGTTGCTCCCTCCTAGGCGAGCATTACTTCGCTGGACCCAACGGATCGAATCCGTCGCTTCAGCAGCCCCCTTCGAAAGGCGAGCTTCTTTTTTTCAACCACCGGACCCGACAGTTCGAAACTGCCGCTTCGGTTGCTCCCTCATAGGTGAGCATTTTCTCGCTGGACCCAACGGATCGAATCCGTCGCTTCAGCTGCTCCCTTCGAAAGGCGAGCTTTTTTTCAACTACCGGACCCGACAGTTCGAAACTGTCGCTTCGGTTGCTTCCCTCACAGGTAAGCATTCTTTTTTTGCTGGACCCGATGGATCGAATCCATCGCTTCAGCATCCAGCTCCCTTCGAAAGGCGAGCTTCCGCCGGACCCGACAGATCGTATCTGTCGCTACGGCAGCCCCCTATTTGAGGTGAGCTTTTTTTTTTACTTGCACCGGCCAGATTTTCATCCGCCGGTGGAGCATTTTATTCCTCTTTTGTCTGACCCGAGCAGATATTATCCGTCGGGATCAGACTGTGCATATTTACCATCGACAATTCAAATTAAATCCCAATTAGCTTCAATTTTCTGCGCTGGGTTCTTGTTCGTCGTCGCCAATGTGGTGTTTCTGTCTTGACAGTTCTAGTAATAATGATCTTTCTAAATACACCGCCTACTCAGCGGTCTGCTAATCTACCACAGTGCCAAAAGTCACTATTTAGCCGCTTTTTTGCCATTTGAAAGTCACTATTTGGTCACTATTTCAGAGATTTTGGTCACTAAAATAACTATTTTGACCATCAGTTCCTGCTACCAGCCCTGCGTTTGGCCTCGAATGCTGCTCTCCGTTTTAATCCGTTGCTCCTGGATGGATTTCCGTTTTCGTGGTTGACAGCAGCTCCTAGGATGTTGGCGAGCATTGATGATTCGATGATGTTTGGAGCGTTACTACGACACTAAAAAAAAACCAAAACACTTAAAAATCTCTCAACCGTAAATTATTGAGTGAGGCCAACCCATGCGTGCATAATTCTCATTGGGGTTCTTCCTCAATGACGACGTTTTGCATGTGATGCTGGACACTATCGGAACGGTAACATTTTTGTTGCTGCTGCTAAATCCGTAGTTACGCCTGAACCGTGACCCGGCAAATCCATTTTCTTTCCCGGAGTTGTTTAGCTTGCCATACTGTTCCTTGATGTTCCGGAGATGTTACTGCTGCCTGAAGTACCACTTAATGGATTATTTTGTTGTTGGTTGAGAGTTGGAGCAGCTAAAGACACTGTATGGTCATATGTATGCATATAGTGTCTTTAGGAGCAGCCACCGCGGGCCGCGGCGATTGGAATAAATCGAATCCTGAACGGTTCTCTGGCAAATTCCAAAACACTAGAATCATCCGAGGCTAGGATAGGATGTGACACCTGCAACTTCTCTGTCTAATTTCACAGCTTGCTGTCTTGTTTTTCCGCGTTGCTAAGATTATTGGTCCCCAAATTGGTCTCTTTTGGGCTGACTAGTTGTCGTATCCTATCCTAGATCCGAGGAATCGTTTGCTGCGATCGAAGAGCTGGAGAAACTGAACCAAAACAAAACTAAATCTAGACGAACATTTGAAAAGGGCCTATCTGCTTTTTGTAAACAAACATGTTTCTGTCTCTGCAGGGCCCATCTGCATCCACCCACGCACATCAACACCCTTAACAGGTAGCTTGAAGAACACTCTTTCTGATAAGGGTGTTGATGTGCGTGGGTGGATGCAGATGGGCCCTACAGAGACAAAAATATGTTTGTTTACGCAAAGCAGATAGGCCCTTTTCAAATGTGCCTCTAGAAATTGACAGCCAGGCTGAGCCAGCAGATTCGAATTTCACCTCAGGAGAAACGTCATACGGGGGGAGGACGGGATCAAACGCATTTTCACCAAAGCAAAACGGAAAAGAGGAAAGCGGTGTAAAACGAAGCTTCGCACTGTTTTTGCTGTTTTTCAATAGTTAGAGGCTGCTTAACATATAGGTTCCTTGGGAAAGTTTGTTCAATAAATTGACGGAAAGCCGTTGAGCACATAAAATTTTTTCACGCGAATGGTCTATTCTTGTATAAATTGGCTAAAAATTCGTCCGCCCAAGAGTATTAAAAAAGTTTACTGTTAATTCTATTCATAGTAAAACAGAAATTCCATCAGGAACTCATTATGGATTTCCGATGAAATTTCTTCAGCAGCTTTAAGTAGAATTTCCGCTAAAAATACCGCTATGGATTTTTTGCCTCTTGAAGTTTCACAAGGAGTTCTTAACATTTATTCTGCGCGTTCACCAGAAACTCCTCTCGGAGTCGCCTTAGGAATGTTTATGCTTAAGTTCCACAAAAAATGAAACCTGGTAATTGGTCAGCAACTCTATAGATTTCATCAATGACTCCGCAAGAAAGATAGCGCTATAAAATTTTATCTGAATTTTATCGAAAATGTCTCCTATAATAGTTATTTATGTAACAAGTTCCAAAAAGTTGATTTTTTCAGCACGAGTCGTATATTTATCCAACGAGGCTTGCCTCGTTGGATAAATACGAAGAGTGCTGAAAAAATCGAGTTTTGCAACGAGTTCTATTCAAAATTTTATGAAATGAATTTTTCATAATGAAACCCATTTGAGTTGAATAATGTTCATAATGGAACTCAAATGAGTTGCATTATAACCATTATGCAACTATTTTTCATTATGCCACTCATTTCAGTTGCATAATGAACCAGTTCGGAGAATTGAACATTATGATACCAAAATGGATTATATAAAATATAAATTATGATACTAAATTGCATAAAATCTATTATCAAATTTCTTCAAGGACTTTTTCATGAATTTCGACTTGATCAATGGAATCTAATACTATAAACACTATCGGATAAAGCGTTACTTACTTGAAAAAATTCTGAAGACGATTTCAGACTACATTTTCATAACTGGATCTCTGTTATGCTTAGGTTATAGTGGATGCTATTTTTTCAAGTTGCGCTTATTAAGCTAGATTATTAATTTCTTCAATAACAACCCCAACTTTTGGAATAACTTTCCATATTTTCTGGATTTTTCTACAATGAAAAAAAAATCTCTAATAAGAGGGCCCCCACAACACTGTGGCCCCGGGCCCCCACATTTGTAAATCCGGTCCTGCTGATTACTAATCAAAGTTTTACAAACGTGAAAATTTCAGCTTTATACAGCATTTCATTTACCAGATACATGTTTGTGAAGCTTAACAACGCGACTCAGGATTGATTTGAAATTGGTGTCTTTTACAAAAAGTTTGTAATTTAGCTCAAGAATAATGCGTTGATGTCACAACATGATTTGACGCAGTCGCGCACATCTATTTACAATTGCGATTAAATTTACCGGTTATATTATTATAGAAGGAAATTGAGGGTAGATCGGTATTTCCTTTTACAAAAAAAAAACAAAAGCTTCTGAAACTGGCACCCCCTAGATACGCCAATGTTGAAAATACTCTTCTGAACGGTAGCATATTTTTCTTACGTTATTCGCATAAAAGTCCTATAAGTTATTTTGCCATCTTTCATGTTAGCAAACATTCCATAGAACGAGTCAATGTTCAAAGAAATTGATGAAAGAAGTGTCAACGGTAGGAATGTAGGAATTTTCTATAGAAATTATTTAAGGCCAAACCAAACCAAAGGAAGTCTCGAAACAATTGCCAAAGGAATTCCTTATCAATTGCCGAAGAAATTTTTGAAGCAATTGCCGAGAAGATTCCCAAAGAAATCCCGAAAGAAATTACCCAAGTAACCATTAAGCCGTAAAAATGGCATTAAATCGGCTCTATAGTCGAATGTAGAACCTGGCTAACAGAGCTAATTGGTTCTATATCCTCTTATAGAGCTGCTCAAAAGCCACTTTTGGCGAATTATTCGGCTGATATACGGCCAACTTTGAAATATCGTACCAAGTCTCTGGAGCGAAAGTTGTCAAAAGTGAGACAAAGAAAAAAGAAAAAAAATATTTTGTTTATCTCCTGTTCTTTTCTAACTTCCTTCGCTTCCATTGAAGTTGCTTTTTTGCTACTTCATCCAGATTCTAGCTGTTGTCCTCCGGGTTCCTGATCAAGTCCAAGTCTGTTCCCTTTCTCATCTGCTCCACCAATGCACCATGGGAATGGTGTGATCAAACTAGTATTTAAACCATGAAAAACAAAACAGTTTGGGCATTTCGAGGGTTGAAAATGATATGGGATGAGGATGATTCAGTGGTAAGCTTGGTGGTGACGAACGCAGGAAATGAAGCAGGAGATGCAATGTTTATATAAATTTTCGGGAAACGTTTCAGAAGAATAGGGAAACGAGCTGGAGTTTGTCTTGATTGAAAAAAAAAATGGAATAATTAACATAACCAGATTCTATTATCTATTTAACAACACCATTCCGATAAACATTCCCACATGGATGTTTAAAATGTATTGATCATGACCGACTCGAGTCTGTTTTGGTCGAAATCTATTTTGATTGATATAAACGTCATGTGCTCCAAGCCCTGTGACAGCACTGACAAACTTCTTTACAGCTTGTAGGCTTTATATAGGCTTACAGGGCTTAATTTAGTTCTTACTGGTTATAGTGCCCATAAGCATTAGGAATGCTTATATAGAGCTATTTAGCACTGAAAAGCTGTTATATGGCTGTTATAATGCTCAGAACAGTGCTTAGTGGTTACCTGGGTACCCATACCTATTACCCATTACACATAACCCATAGAGAAATTACCATGAAAGTTCACAGAGAGTTTTAAATAATTTTCCAAACTAAATACTATATAAATTGCCGAAGAATTTCCCGTTAGTAAATGCCTTAGGAATTCTCGAAGAAATTGTTGAAAGCTTTAGAATTTAAAGTACATCACTGAAAAATTTCACAAATAATTTTCCCAACAGGATCTATAAAGAACTAACCGAAGGAATTTCCAAAGAAATTGACGAACAAATTGATAAAATAAGTAATCCCATCGAAATTCTTAAAAAAAACTTAAAAAATAAATTTATTGCTGAATAAATTTACCATGTAATTGCTTATAGAAATTACCAAAAAAAAACGCCAAATTTTCTAATGAATGAAAAAAATGACTCCCAAATGAATTATTGAACAAATTTTCTAACAAATTACCAGGAATAAAAAATATATTGCTGAAGCACAACAACGTTGCTGAAATAATAACCAAATGATCTGCTAAAAAAAATTGCAAAAAAAATGTCGAATGAATTTAAGAAACAATTTTCGCAGAAATTGTTAGAAAAGAGTTTTCTAATATGCAAAAAAGATCTCCAAATTGAATTGCCGAAGATATTCTTAAATGGAATAGACGTATGTATTACAAATAAACTGTACAAAAACATACAAAGAAATTACTTCTGAATTTCCAGAATGTATCCACGGAATCGATGAAACTTTCATAGAGGAGGTTTTTTTTTATGCGTACATGCTTCCATTTTACCGTGTGTAAAGTGTACGCATATCGCCTCCACTTTTGCATCCTTTTCAACATCATATGCGATCGTGTGTTGACTGGGAAGATATTCCTGAAGGAATCCCTAAAAGAATCTTTGGAAAAAATATTGGAGGAACCCTGGAAAAATGTCTAAAGGAATGCGTAGAGGAATTTCTGGAGGAATCTCTGGACAAATTCTTGATGGAGTCCCTTGGGAAATACCTAGGGGAATTCCTAGAAGAATTCTTGGAGGAATCCCTGGAGAAATCCCAGAACAAATTACTGGATGAATTCCTGGAGGAATCCTTGAAGGAATCCATGGAGGGATCCCTGGAGCAATTCCTGGCGGAATCCCTGGAGTAGTTCCATGAAATAGCCCTGGATGAATTCAGGGGATATTCCTTGAAGAGTCCTTGGATAATTTCCTGGAGAAATCCCAGGAGGAATTCCTGGAGGTATCCATGGAGAAATTTCTAGAGCAATCTCTGGAGGAATTTTTGGAGGAATCCCTAGAGAAATTCCTGAAGGAGTCTCTTGTGCAATACCTGGAGGAATCTAGATGAATTTCTGGCGGAATCCCTGGAGGAATACTTAGATGAATTTCTGAAGAATTCCTTGGAGGAATCCCTGGAGGAATTCTCGGAGGAATCCCTGGGAATTCTTGGGGAAATCCCTGGGGGATACCTTGAGGAATTCTTGTGAGAATCCTTCGAGAAATCCCTAGAGGAATTCCTGGAGGAATCCCTGGAAAAATAACTGGAAACCCAGGAGAAATTCCTGTCAGAATCCCTGGAAGTAGCGCTTGAGGAACCCATGGAGAAATTTCTGGAGCAATCTCTGGAAGCATTTTTGGAGGAATTCCTGAAGAAGTCCCTTGGGCAATACCAGGAGGAATCTAGATAAATTCTTGGTAGAATCCCAGGGGGAATTCTCAGAGGAATTTCTGGAGAAATCCCTGGAGGAATGCCTGGAGCAATCCTTGGAGAAATTCCTGAAGGAATCCCTTAAAAAAATCTGAAGAATTCCCGTGAGAAATTCCTGGAGGAATTCTTGGAGGAATCCCTGGGAGGATACCTGGAGGAATTCTTGGAGCAATTCCTCGGGTAATTCCTAAAGCAATTCCTGGTAGAATTCCTGAAGGAATTTCTTAAGAAATTCTTGCAGGAATCCCTGAAGAAATTCCTTGAGGAATCCATGAAAAAATTCCTGGAGGATTCCCTGAAGAAATTTCCGGAAAAACCCCTAAAGAAATTCCTGTAGGAATCCTGGAGAAAGCTCTTGAGGAATTCCAGGAGGGATCCCTGGAGTTATCCCTGCAGGAATATCTGGAGGTATCTCTGGAGGAATCCCTGGAGAAATTCCTGAATAATCACTGGAGAAATTTCTAAAGGAATGCGTGGAAATATTTCTGGAGGAATCCGTAGGGGATACTTGGAGAAATTCTTGGAGGACTCCCCCGGGAAATCCCTAGAGGAATTCCTGGAGGTATTCCTGGAGGAATTCCTGATGGAATTCCTGGAGCAATTTCTGATAGAATTCCAGGAGGAATTCCTGATGGAATTCCAGGAGGAATTCATGGAGGAATTTCTGGAAAACATCCTAGAGGAATCCCTGGAAAAAATCCTAGAGAATCCTAGAAATCCCTTAAGAAATTTCTGTAGAAATCCCTAATGAAATTCTCGATGAATGAACGAATCCCGTGAGATAATCCTGGAGGATTTCCTGGAGAAATTCCTGGAGGAACCCTAAAGAAATTTCAGAAGGAATCCTCAGAGGAATTTCTTAAGGAATCCCTGGAAAAATTGCTGTAGAAATTCGTGTAGGAATTTCTGGAGGAATTCCTGGAGGAATTCCTAGGGAAATCGCTTGAGGTATTTTTAGAGAAATTCCTGTAGGAATCCTTGGAGGAATTTCTGGAGAAAGTCCTGAAAAAATTTCTAAAGGAATGCTTGCAGATATTTCTGGAGGATTCCCGGGAGGAATTCCTGGAGTAGTGTTTTGGGAAGTACCTGAAGGGATTCCTAGGGGAATTCCTGGAGAAATCTCTGGAGAAATCCTTGCAGATATTACTGGAGGAATCCCTGGGGAAATTCCTGGACGAATCCCTTGAGAAATTTTTGGAGAAATCCCTGAAGGAATCCCTGGAGGAATTCCTGGAGAAATCTCTGAGGATTCCCTGGAGAAATGCCGCCCAGGACGAATCCAGGGCAAATTCCTTTAGGAATCCCTGGAGAAATTCTTGGAGGAACTCCTGGAGGTATCCCTGGAAAATTTTTTGGAGGAATCTCTGGAGGAATTTTTGGCGGAATCCCTGGAGAAAATCCTAGAGGAGTCCCATGGGGACTACCTGGATGAATCTAGAAGAACTCCTGGCGGAATCCCTGGAGAGATACTTAGAGGACTTTCTGGAGAAATCCCTGGAGGAATTTTTGGGGGAATCTCTGGGGGGATACCTTGAGGATTTCTTGTAGGAATCCCTAGAGGAATTCCTGAAGGAATCCCTGGAGGAATTTCAGGAGAAAACTCTAGGCAAATTACTGGAGGAACCCCTGGAGAAATTACTGGAGAAATACTGGAGGAATCCCTGGAGAAATTCCTGGAGGATTATAATTATTTATTTAAAAATTCCTGGAGGATCCCTGGAGAAATTCCTAGAGGAATCCCTGGAGAAATTCCTGAAGGAATCCCTGTAGAAATTTCTGGAGGAATCCCTGGAGAAATACTGGAGGAATCGCTGGAGAAATTCCTGGAGGAATCCCTGTTGAAATTTCTGGAGGAATCCCTGAAGAAATTCCTGAAGAAATTCCTGTAGAAATTCTAGGAGGAATTCCTGGAGAAATACTGGAGGAATCCCTGGAGAAATTCCTGGAGGAATCCCTGGAGAAATTCCTGGAGGAATCCCTGGAGAAATACTGCAGGAACCCCTGGAGAAATTACTGGAGGAACCACTGGAGAAATTCCTGGCGGAATCCCTGAAGGAATTCCTGGAGGAATTCCAGAAGAAATTCCTGGAGGAATCGCTGGCGAAATTTCTGGAGGAATCCCTGGAGAAATTTCTGGAGGAACCCCTGGAGAAATTCCTGGCGGAATCCTTGAGGAAATTCCTGGAGAAATTCCTGGAGAAAGACTGGAGGAATCCCTGGAGAAATTCTTGGAGGAATCCCTGGAGAAATACTGGAGAAATTCATGGCTACATCCCTGAAAAATTCGTGGAGGAATTCCCGGTGAAATACTGGAGGAATCTCTGGAGAAATTATTGGAGGAACCACTGGAGAAATTCCTGGAGAAATACTGGAGGAATCCCTGGATAAATTTCTGGAGGAATCCCTGGAGAAATTTCTGGAGGAATCCCTGGAGAAATTTCTGGAGGAATCCCTGGAGAAATTTCTGGAGGAATCCCAGGAGAAATTACTGGAGGAACCCCTGGAAAAATTCCTGGCGGAATCCCTGAGGAAATTCCTGGAGGAATTCCTGGAGAAATTTCTGGAGGAATCCCTGGAGAAATACTGGAGGACTTCCTGGAGAAATACTGGAGGAATCCCTGGAGAAATTCCTGGAGAAATTCCTGGAGATATTCCTGGAGGAATCCCTGGAGAAATTCCTGGAGGAATCCCTGAAGAAACACTGGAGGAATTCTGGGAGAAATTACTGGAGGAGCCCCTGGAGAAATTACTGGAGGAGCCCCTGTAGAAATTCCTGGAGGAATTCCCGGAGAAATACTGGAGGAATCCATGCAGAAATTTCTGGAGGAATCCTTGGAGAAATTACTGGAGGAACCCCTGGAGAAATTCATGGCGGAATCCCTGAAGAAATTCCTGGAGGAATTCCCGGAGAAATACTGGAGGAATCCCTGGAGAAATTACAGGAGGAACCACTGGAGAATTCCTTTTGGAATCCCTGACGAAATTCCTGGAGGAATTCCTGGAGAAAAACTGGAGGAATCCCTGGAGAAATTCATGAAGGAATCCCTAGAGAAATTCCTGGAGGAACCCCTGGAGAAATTATTGGAGGAACCCCTGGAGAAATTACTAGAGGAATTCGTAGAGAAATTCCTGGCGGAATCCCTGAGGAAATTCCTGGAGGAATTCCTGGAGAAATACTGGAGGAATCCCTGGATAAATTCCTGAAGGAATCCCTGGAGAAATTTCTGGAGGAATCCCTGGAGAAATTTCTGGACGAATCCCTGGAGAAATTACTGGAGGAACCCCTGGAGAAATTCCTGGCGGAATCCTTGAGGAAATTCCTGGAGCAATTCCTGGAGAAATACTGGAGGAATCCCTGGAGAAATTCCTGGAGGAATCCCTGAAGAAATTCCTGGAGGAATCCGTGGAGAAATTCCTGGAAGAATCCGTGGAGAAATTCCTGGAGGAATCCCTGGAGAAATTTCTGGAGGAATCCCTGGAGAAATTACTGGAGGAACCCCTGGAGAAATTCCTAGCGGAATCCCTGAGGAAATTCCTGGAGGAATTCCTGGAGAAATACTGGAGGAATCCCTGGAAAAATTCCTGGAGGAATCCCTGTAGAAATATCTGGAGCAATCCTCGGAGAAATTACTAGAGGAACCCCTGGAGAAATTCCTGGCGGAATCCCTGAGGAAATTCCTGGAGGAATCCCTGGAGAAATACTGGAGGAATCCCTGGAGAAATTCCTGGAGGAATCCCTGTTGAAATTTCTGGAGGAATCCCTGGAGAAATTACTGGAGGAACCCCTGGAGAAATACCTGTCGGAATCCCTGGAGAAATTCCTGGAGAAATACTGTAGGAATCCCTGGAAAAATAACTGGAGAAATTCCTGGCGAAATCCCTGAAGAAATTCTAGGAGGAATTCATGAAGGAATACTGGAGGAATCCCTGGAGAAATGCCTGGAGGAATCCCTGGAAAAATTCCTGGAGGAATCCCTGGAGAAATACTGCAGGAACTCCTGGAGAAATTACTGGAGGAACCACTGGAGGAACCACTGGAGAAATTTCTGGCGGAATCCCTGGAGGAATTCCCGGAAGTTTTCCTGGAGAAATTCCTGGAGGAATCCCTGGAGAAATTTCTGGAGGAATCCCTGGAGAATTTACTGGAGGAACCCCTGGAGTAATTCCTGGAGGAATCCCTGGAGAAATACTGGAGAAATTCCTGGCTACATCCCTGAAAAAATTCGTGGAGAAATTTCCGGAGAAATACTGGAGGAATCTCTGAAGAAATTACTGGAGGAACCACTGGAGAAATTCCTGGAAAAATACTGGAGGAATCTCTGGATAAATTTCTGGAGGAATCCCTGGAGAAATTTCTGGAGGAATCCCTGGAGAAATTACTGAAGAAACTCCTGGAGAAATTTCTGGCGGAATCCCTGAAGCAATTCCTGGAGGACTGCCTGGAGAAAGACTGGCGGAATCCCTGAAGAAATTGCTGGAGGACTTCCTGGAGAAATACTGGAGGAATCCCTGGAAAAATTCCTGGAGAAATTCCTGGAGAAACTCCTGGAGAAATTCCTGGAGGAATCCCTGGAGAAATTCTTGGAGGAATCCCTGGAGAAACACTGGAGGAATTCTGGGAGAAATTACTGGAGGAACCACTGGAGAAATTACTGGAGGAGCCCCTGGAGAAATTACTGGAGGAGCCCCTGGAGAAATTCCTGGAGGAATTCCCGGAGAAATACTGGAGGAATCCCTGCAGAAATTTCTGGAGGAATCCCTGTAGAAATTACTGGAGAAACCCCTGGAGAGATTCATGGTGGAATCCCTGAAGAAATTCCTGGAGGAATTCCCGGAGAAATACTGGAGGAATCCCTGGAGAAATTACTGGAGGAACCACTGGAGAATTCCTTTTGGAATCCCCGACGAAATTCCTAGAGGAATTCTTGGAGAAGAACTGGAGGAATCCCTGGAGAAATTACTAGAGGAACCCTTGGAGAAAATCCTGGCGGAATCCCTGAGGAAATTCCTGGGGCAATTCCTGTAGAAATACTGGAGGAATCCCTGGAGAAATTCCTGGAGGAATCCCTGAAGAAATTCCTGGAGGAATCCCTGTAAAAATTTCTGGAGCAATCCCTGGAGAAATTACTGGAGGAACCCCTGGAGAAATTCCTGGCGGAATCCCTGAGGAAATTCCTGGAGGAATTTCTGGAGAAATACTGGAGTAATCCCTGGAGAAATTCCTGGAGGAATCCCTGATGAAATTTCTGGAGGAATCCCTGGAGAAATTACTGGAGGAACCCCTGGAGAAATTCCTGGAGTAATCCCTGAAGAAATTCCTGGAGGAATTACTGAAGAAATACTGTAGGAATCCCTGGAGAAATTACTGGAGGAAACACTGGAGAAATTCCTGGCCGAATCCCTGAAAAAATTCTAGGAGAAATTCCTGGAGAAATACTGGAGGAATCCCTGAAGAGATTCCTGGAGGAATCCCTGAAGAGATTCCTGGAGGAATCCGTGGAGAAATTCCTGGAGGAATCCCTGGAGAAATTCCTGGAGGAATCCCTGGAAAAATTTCTCTGAAACCCCTGGAGAAATTACTGGAGGAAACACTGGAGAAATTCCTGGAGGAATCCCTGGAGAAATTTCTGGAGGAATCCCAGGAGAAATTACTGGAGGAAACCCTGGAGAAATTCCTGGCGGAATCCCTGAGGAAATTTCTGGAGAAAGACTGGAGGAATCCCTGGAGAAATTCCTGGAGGAATCCCTGGAGAAATACTGGAGAAATTCCTGGCTAAATCCCTGAAAATATTCGTGGAGGAATTCCCGGAGAAATACTGGAGGAATCTCTGGAGAAATAACTGGAGGAACCACTGGAGAAATTCCTGGAGTAATACAGAAGGAATCCCTGGATAAATTCCTGGAGGAATCCCTGAAGAAATTTCTGGAGGAATCCCTGGAGAAATTACTGGAGGAACCCCTGAGGAAATTCCTGGAGGAATTCCTGGAGAAATACTGGAGGAATCCCTGGAGAAATTACTGGAGGAACCACTGGAGAAATTCCTGGAGGAATTTCTGGAATAATACTGGAGGAATTCCTGGAGAAATACTGGAGGCATCCCTGGAGAAATTTCTGGAGGAATCCCTGTAGAAATTTCTGGAGGAATCCCTGGAGAAATTTCTGGAGGAATCCCTGTGGAAATTTCTGGAGGAATCCCTGTAGAAATTCCTGGAGGAATCCCTATAGAAATTCCTGTAGAAAGCCCTGTAGAAATTACTAGATGAATCCCTGGAGAATTACTGGAGGAACTTCTGGAGAAATTCCTGGCGGAATCCCTGACGAAATTCCTGAAGGAATTTCTGGAGAATACTGGAGGAATCCCTGGAGAAAATTCTGGAGGAATCCCTGGAGGAACCCCTGAAGAAATTTCTGCAGGAACCCCTGGAGAAATTTCTGGAGGAACCCCTGGAGAAATTCCTGGCGGAATCCCCGAAGAAATTCCTGGAAGAATTCCCGGAGAAATACTGAAGGAATCCCTGGAGAAATTACTGGAGGAACCACTGGAGAAATTCCAGGAGGAATTTCTGGAATAATACTGGAGGAATTCCTGGAGAAATACTGAAGGCATCCCTGGAGAAATTTCTGGAGGAATCCCTGTAGAAATTTCTGGAGGAATCCCTGGAGAAATTTCTGGCGGAATCCCTGAGGAAATTCCTGGAGAAATACTGGAGGAATCCCTGGAGAAATTCTTGGAGGAATCCCTGTAGAAATTTCTGGAGGAATTTCTTTAGAAATTTCTGGAGTAATCCCTGGAAAAAAATTCCTTGAGGAATCCCTGGAGAAGTTTCTGGCGGAATCCCTGAGGAAATCCCTGAAGAAATTCCTTGAGGAATTCCTGGAGAAATACTGGAGGAATCCCTGGAGAAATTACTGGAGGAATCCCTGTAGAAATTTCTGGAGGAATCCCTGTAGAAATTCCTGGAGGAATCCCTGGAGAAATTCCTGTAGAAATCCCTGTAGTAATTACTAGATGAATCCCTGGAGAATTACTTAAGAAACTTCTGGAGAAATTCCTGGCGGAATCCCTTACGAAATTCCTGGAGGAATTCCTGGAGAAATTCCTGGAGGAATCCCTGGAGAAATTCCTGGAGGAATCCCTGGAGAAATTACTGGAGAAACCACTGGAGAAATTCCTGGCGGAATCCCTGACGAAATTCCTGGAGGAATTCCTGGAGAAAAACTGGAGGAATCCCTGGAGAAATTCCTGGAGGAATCCCTGGAGAAGTTTCTGGCGGAATCCCTGAGGAAATCCCTGAAGAAATTCCTTGAGGAATTCCTGGAGAAATGCTGGAGGAATCCCTGGAGAAATTACTGGAGGAATCCCTGTAGAAATTTCTGGAGGAATCCCTGTAGAAATTCCTGGAGGAATCCCTGGAGAAATTCCTGTAGAAATCCCTGTAGAAATTACTAGATGAATCCCTGGAGAATAACTTAAGGAACTTCTGGAGAAATTCCTGGCGGAATCCCTGAAGAAATTTCTGGAGGAACTCCTGGAGAATTACTGGAGGAATCCCTGGAGAAATTTCTGGCGGAATCCCTGAGGAAATTCCTGGAGAAATACTGGAGGAATCCCTGGAGAAATTCTTGGAGGAATCCCTGTAGAAATTTCTGGAGGAATTTCTTTAGAAATTTCTGGAGGAATCCCTGGAAAAAAATTCCTTGAGGAATCCCTGGAGAAGTTTCTGGCGGAATCCCTGAGGAAATCCCTGAAGAAATTCCTTGAGGAATTCCTGGAGAAATACTGGAGGAATCCCTGGAGAAATTACTGGAGGAATCCCTGTAGAAATTTCTGGAGGAATCCCTGTAGAAATTCCTGGAGGAATCCCTGGAGAAATTCCTGTAGAAATCCCTGTAGAAATTACTAGATGAATCCCTGGAGAATTACTTAAGGAACTTCTGGAGAAATTCCTGGCGGAATCCCTTACGAAATTCCTGGAGGAATTCCTGGAGAAATTCCTGGAGGAATCCCTGGAGAAATTCCTGGAGGAATCCCTGGAGAAATTACTGGAGAAACCACTGGAGAAATTCCTGGCGGAATCCCTGACAAAATTCCTGGAGGAATTCCTGGAGAAAAACTGGAGGAATCCCTGGAGAAATTCCTGGAGGAATCCCTGGAGAAGTTTCTGGCGGAATCCCTGAGGAAATCCCTGAAGAAATTCCTTGAGGAATTCCTGGAGAAATGCTGGAGGAATCCCTGGAGAAATTACTGGAGGAATCCCTGTAGAAATTTCTGGAGGAATCCCTGTAGAAATTCCTGGAGGAATCCCTGGAGAAATTCCTGTAGAAATCCCTGTAGAAATTACTAGATGAATCCCTGGAGAATAACTTAAGGAACTTCTGGAGAAATTCCTGGCGGAATCCCTGAAGAAATTTCTGGAGGAACTCCTGGAGAATTACTGGAGGAATCCCTGGAGAAATTACTGGAGAAACCACTGGAGAAATTCCTGGCGGAATCCCTGGAGAAATTCCTGGCGGAATTCCTGAAGAAATTTCTGGAGGAACTCCTGGAGAAATACTGGAGGAATCCCTGAAGAAATTTCTGGTGGAATCCCCGGAGAAATTTCTAGAGGAACTCCTGGAGATATTCCTGGTGGAATCCCTGAGGAGATTCCTGGAGGAATTTCTGGAGAAATACTGAAGGAATCCCTGGAGAAATTCCTGGAGGAATCCTTGGAGAAATTACTGGATGAATCCCTGGAGAATTTACTGGAGGAACCTCTGGAGAAATTCCTAGCGGAATCCCTGAAGAAATTCCTTGAGAAATTCCTGGAGAAATACTTGAGAAATCCCTGAAGAAATTACTGGAGGAATCCATGTAGAAATTTCTGGAGGAATCCCTGGAGAAATTACTAGAGGAATTCCTGGAGAAATTCCTGGCGGAATCCCTGAGGGACATTCCTGGAGGAATTCCTGGAGAAATACCGGAGGAATCCCTGGACAAATTCCTGGAGGAATCCCTGGAGAAATTACTGGCGGAATCCCTGAGGAAATTCCTGGAGGAATTTCTGGAGAAATACTGGAGTAATCCCTGCAGAAATTCCTGGAGGAATAGGATTCGATAGACAAGTCATATTAGTCTTTGGATTGCTTCGATTTGCCTCTGTGTTTTTTGATAAATATAAAGTGTATCCCTGCTCTGAAAATCGTGCAATAGTGGGGTCTGTATCGCGGTTGAGGTTTCGAATCTAGACTGCCGTTTTTGAAGTGAAGTTTGATGCAGCTGGGCAGTTAATTTCGTTTTAATTTCCCGGTGTCGGCTTGATTCTTGAAAAATGCTGCCATTGATTTAACTACAAATGCAAGTATCGATCGGTGTAGCAATCACAACAGCCTTTTTTTTCTATTCGTTAGTGTTTGTGCTGCTTGTGGTTGTGTTCTGCCATCCACAGTGTTGCTGATGCTCATACTTTCCCTCCGTTATACTCGTTGAATTACGTCATCGCAGGTTCTGTTGTTTCTTCTATCCGTGGTCGTTCGCTCTACGTGACTACAACGTCGCTTCACCGACCTTGACGGTGTTTGATTTTTATATACCATTGGTAAGGGAATTTAACTGAGTGTGTCTTATCTCGCACCCTATCTAGAACAACTGTGGAAATAACGTCATTTAACATCGAGTAGGTCACTATCACTACCATGGATCCTCACACAGGACCAACTAGCACACTTTTGTCAGAATTGCCAAAACTAGGTGCATCTATTTTCAAAGAAGAGTCGTCTAAACTAAATGAAGATATTGTCCGAAGTCAGGAATTTATCTCTGATAGGTTTGAACAAATTCTGCTACAAATGCAGAGTTTGCAAAGGGAACTGCGTGAGTTACGTTCGAAAATGAAAATTTGAAGCTCGTTCTCAACAATTTAAAGAGTACTACGAAGTCAGTAACTGATACACTACATTGCTGTGAAGCCGATGTGGATAACCGAAAACGATCGGAGTTGGTATCCAATGCTGTTATGCTTGGTGTTCCTCGTTTGCCTAATGAAAACACTCTGGACTTAGTCTTGAAAACATGTAATACCATTGCACAATGGGTCCAGAGCCGTATTTACGAAGACAAAAATGTTTGTGCCTAAACCATAAGTTTTAGATACATGGTGTCTTTGGGAAACTTTCTTCTTAGTTTTCGACCTTTTCTCTTATTATTGTGAAATTAGGGTGGTCCCTCTAGTTTCGCGGATCCAAACATCTGCTTTTTAATAGTTTTATGCACGTTCACAAAATGTTCTACAAAGTTGTAAAAAAACTTATTTAGAGCAAATTTGCCGAAGAAACCATTATTCTATCTCTCATGGTTCCTAACTTATATTATTTTAAACATTCATGTTAGGGTGATCCATGAATTTCAGTTTTCCTGAAATTACTTTTAATTCGTTCGTTTCTCGTTAATACTTTGTTCCGAGCACTTTTAGAACTATCAACGACGCATATTTTTTCCAAAGAGCTCAAAGTTCTAACTCTCATAGTTAAAAACATATTGGCAATTTTATTCGAAAAATCCCTTTTTTGAAAATGTCATATCTCAAAAAGGAGCAAATAGATTTTCAATCTACCGGTTGCGTTGGAAAGATCGTACTCTGTTCTATTTATGGTGAAAAAACTGTAGGTACCTTTTTTGTTTAAAGCTTTTCATTGAATTTTGAAAATACGATTTTTTTCATGGAAAAGCAGTTGTGACTTTGAAAATCGATGAGATACTAACTTGGCGTCTTCGACAAAATTGTGAGTTTTTGGCTGCTATAAAAGTGCCCAGAACAAAGTATTGCGAAAAAATCAACACATAAAATTATATTGAGTAAAAACAGATTTTCATATGGAAAGCGGAACAATTTCAGCAAACTCGACTAGTCTTTGTTAGATAGATCGAAGTAACCATGTCGAAAATATTTAAATTGGCTTATAATCCATAATTCGTCATGAACTCAACTTAAAATGTGATTTTGAGCTGATTTCCATCAATTTAGTTTCAATTTCATCACTTCAATGTATGGATGAAAATGTCAATCACTAGTATAATGTTTAGGTTAACGTAAAAGCCTATCAAAGTTACATGATTTACAATATCTTATCAACATTGTGCCTAAATGGTGATGACAGTATAAATATACATTGGTTCTACAATGAAATGGATGACCATTTACCAAGCACTTTGATCTATCTAACAAAGACGAGTTGAATTTGCTTGAAATGTGCCATTTTTCATATGAAAATCTGTTTTTACTCAATATAATTTTATGTGTTGGTTTTTTCGCAATACTTTGTTCTGGGCACTTTTATAGCAGCCAAAAACTCACAATTTTGTCGAAGACGCCAAGTTTGTATCTCATCGATTTTCAAAGTTATAACTGCTTTTCCATGAAAAAAATCGTATTTTCAAAATTCAATAAAAAGCTTTAAACAAAAAAGGTACCTACAGTTTTTTCACCATAAATAGAACAGAGTACGATCTTTCCAATGCAATCGGTAGATTGAAAATCTATTTGCTCCTTTTTGATATATGACATTTTGAAAAAAGTGATTTTTCGAAGAAAACTGCCAATATCTTCTTAACTATGAGAGTTAGAACTTTGAGCTCTTTGGAAAAAATATGCGTCGTTGATAGTTCTAAAAGTGCTCGGAACAAAGTATTAACGAGATACGAATGAATGTAAAGTTATTTCAGGAAAACTGAAATTCATGGATCACCCTAACATGAATCTGTTAAAAAAATATAAGTTAGGAACCATCAGAGATAGAATAATTGTTTCTTCGGCAAATTTGCTCTAAATAAGTTCTTTTACAACTTTGTAGAACATTTTGTGAACGTATATAAAACTATTAAAAAGCAGAGGTTTGGATCAGCGAAACTAGAGGTACCACCCTAAATTCACAATAATGAGAAAAAAGGTCGAAAACTAAGAAGAAAGTTTCCCAAAGACACCATGTATCTAAAACTTATGGTTTAGGCACAAACATTTTTGTCTTCGTAAATACGGCTCTGGACCCATTGTGCGTTAGTTGCAATTTTACAAGAGATGCGTTTGAATGTTGCGAACGAATCCAAAAGTCTTCAAAAGAACCACAGCCAATTAGAATAACCTTCAAACGTGTGATCCAAAAAGAGGAGCTCATGAGTTGTAAGAAAACATATGGGAAATTGGAACCACAAATGATTAGGGGAATAGCATGGCCGCGAGTCGCAACCAACAGTATTGTAATACGTGATGATCAAACACCATTGTCAATGGCGTTGTTGCGTGAACTGAAACAAATTCAAGCAACTGGAAAACTGCGCTTTGTTTGGCCAGGGAGTAACGGATCAATTATGGTAAAGCAGTTTGTCAAGTCAAAACCAATAGTAATTAGATCACGTGAGGATTTAGGAAAGATCACTGGACGGATCTAGTCGATGTTAAAGATGCTGCTACGGTTGTACATTGAAAACTGATTGTAATGGATATTCAAGAATCAAACAACATCTTTGTTGAAACCCCACTAAATTTCAAATTCCCTACTTCACATTTAGCATTCGGTTAATCCAAATTAACATAAGAGGAATGAATAACTTCGAGAAATTCGATTCCCTTCGCATGTTTATCAAAGGTCTGAACTGTGATATAGACGTTATTGTGATAGGTGAGACTTGGGTTAAGCAAGAGCGATCGAAGTTCTACTGTATTCCAGGTTACAAAAGCATATTTTCTTGTAGGAATAATCCATCTGGAAGATTGGGAATTTTTGTCAAAGAAACCATGCGGTTCAATACACTCACTAACACGACGGAACGTGGGTTTTACCATATTGCAATTAAGCTTCATACTGGTTACACTCCTATAACTCTTCATAGCATGTATTGACCTCCGGATTTTGATTTCAACATTTTCGCGAATTATTTTGAAAACATTGTGGCGACAAATACGCCTGATTCAACCATGTTGCTAGTAGGTGACATGAACATTGCTATCAATAGTCAGAATCGCGAAACTCAAAAGTACTCAGATTTACTATCATCGTACAATATGATGGTAACCAACAGTAACGTAACTAGACCTTCCAGCAACAATATCTTGGATCACGTTGTTTGTAACACTGAATTAATGAATAGAGTAACCAATTTCACGATAGATTGTGCCTTCAGCGATCATAGCTTCATATTAACAGATTTGAATATTAGGATTGGGCGATCAAAAAGGAGATTAACGAAAACTAGAACTAACTTCCAAGCAGTCGATGCAGACTTCCGCAGCTTTCTCGAAAACTTCGATTTCTCGCCTTTAGCTCCATCTGAGAGGCTTGCATCAATTACAGGTAAATATAGGGAGTCCCTATTAGGGACACAGTGCAAAGATACTCTACAACATATTCTGTGGATGTCATGCTAAAAAAAGACGTTTGTCCATGGATGAATCTTGATATTTGGAAACTATCAAAAATGCGCGACAATTTACTTAAACGAAAAAAGAGGTTCCCTACAGATCAACACACGATTGAAATGTTACAGCACGTTATCCGGAAGCTAATAATCAGTAAACGAAATGCCAAGAGGAGTTACCATCAGAGAATGTTCAGTACTACTAACCATAGAGCTCTCTGGAGAAATATCAATGAGCTAATAAGTGAAAAAAAGCAAGATTTAACAACCCCATCACTAGTAGTAAACCAAACGGAACTAACAGAACTTTCTGAAGTAGCAAATATTTTCAACGAATACTTTTCATCTGTTGGGCGTAGCCTAGCGAATCGTTTGACTTCGAACGGCGATGTAAATTGTTTTAACAAATGCAAATGTCTGAACTTTCCATGTTCATGTTTCCGGCATCTTCTGATGAAGTACAAGGAATTATTACTAGCCTAGATGTTAATAAAGCCACAGGTTGCGATGGATTTTCGATATCTGCGCTCAAAAAATATAGTCACCAGCTGAGTCCGTTGCTCTCTGATTGCTTCAACATATGTTTGAGTACGGGAGTGTATCCAGACTGCCTGAAACAAGCTCTTGTGTACCCTGTTTTCAAGTCAGATGATCCTAAAATTCCAACGAATTACTGGCCAATATCGGTGTTGCCATCGCTCAACAAAGTGTTCGTAAAAATGATAGTCAACCGTCTTAACAACTTCTTCGCGTCGTCAGGATTTTTATATCAACACCAATTTGGGTTTAGAACCGGATCTTCTTCAGAAACCGCGGTTGTAGAACTTGTTGATGAAATTTTTTCGTCCTTGGACCAAAGACATCTGGCGGGTACTGTTTTTCTCGATCTATCTAAGGCATTTGATTCAATGGATCATAACATGTTGTTAAAAAAAATAGACTACTGTGGAGTTCGGGGGTTAGCTAACCAACTAATACGCAGCTATCTATCAAACCGGTATCAGCAAGTAGTAATCAATGAAACGCGAAGCAATGCTACTCCAATAGAATACGGGGTTCCACAGGGGAGTAATTTAGGTCCTTTGCTATTCCTAGTCTTTGTCAACGATCTCCCAAATCTGAATTTATATGGCAAACCAAGGCTTTTTGCGGATGACACTGTGTTGTCTTACTCCAGTGTTTCGGTAGAACGAATAGTTCATCTTATGAAGGTGAAACCGTTACCTTGAAAACAATCTATTAGCGCTCAATTTGAAAAAGACAAAGATGATGATCTTTCGCCACAGTAATGCAAACATGTTTACAGTTCCACAACTCTGTGTTGATGAACAGCTCATTGATGAAGTTAACACTTACAAGTATTTGGGAATTTTCCTTGATAATAAATTACGGTGGGATGTCCATATAGGACAAATTATATCAAAAAATGCAGCTTTGTGTGGCATTTTGAGGAAACTAGCTTACAGCGTTCCACAGCATGTGCTTATGAAGATTTATCATGCATTTATACACAGCAGATACCAGTATGGAATAACAGTGTGGGGTTCTTGCTGTAAAACATTCCTAAAGGAGCTACAAGTCCAACAAAATCGTTGTCTCAAAGGAATATTTAAACAGCCTCATTTAACCCCATCACTTGACCTTTATAATTTACCATTTAATCAAGTCCTTCCTATTCTTGGTCTATTTTTCTTGCGAGCCGCTACAATGATGCACAAAATTCAAAATCGTATGGAGTTGCATCACAACTTTCAGTTCAGTGTAGCAATTCATCATCACCACACAAGGAATGCTAACTTGTTGACTAGACAGCGTTTCAACACCGAAGTCGGGAGAAGACGGTTCAGCAGCTATGGTCCGCAGATATACAACAGGACCCCAAATCAAGTTAAACAAGTGTTTTTTATTGTAAGATTCAAATTTGAAGTCAAACGATTCATTCGAGAAAATTTGGTTGATTACATGTTGCGATGGGAAAAGTTAAATCGAAGTGTAAAACCGTCAGTGTATCAGTATGCAGGTAGTATATTTGTATTTGTTTATGTGGTTAATTGTAAAAATTGTGTAGTGTAGTCAAATGTAAAATATCAGTGTACCAGTACTTTTGAATTATCGTTCTAAAATTATTATTGTTTTTTAATTATTGTATTTGAATTACTGTATTAGTGTAAGTTCATAGGCCTTTAAAGGAACATAAGTTCATTAGGCCTTATATATTGTAAATTTGTGTAATAAATAAATGTTGTGAAAAAAAAAATCCCTGAAGAAATTCTAGGAGGAATTCCTGGAGAAATACTGGAGGAATCCCTGGAGAAATTCCTGGAGGAATCCCTGGAGAAATTCCTGGAGGAATCCCTGGTGAAATTCCTGGAGGAATCCCTGGAGAAATACTGGAGGAACCCCTGGAGAAATTACTGGAGGAATCCCTGGAGAAATTCCTGGAGAAATCCCTGGAGAAATTCCTGGAGGAATCCCTGGAGAAATTCCTGGAGGAATCCCTGGAGAAATACTGGAGGAACCCCTGGAGAAATTACTGGAGGAACCACTGGAGAAATTCCTGGCGGAATCCCTGGAGGAATTCCTGGAGAAATTCCTGGAGGAATCCCTGGGGAAATTTCTGGAGGAATCCCTGGAGAAATTACCAGAGGAAACCCTGGAGAAATTCCTGGTGGAATCCCTGAGGAAATTCCTGGAGAAAGACTGAAGGAATCCCTGGAGAAATTCCTAAAGGAATCCCTGGAGAAATACTGGAGAAATTCCTGGCTAAATCCCTGAAAATATTCGTGGAGGAATTCCCGGAGAAATACTGGAGGAATCTCTGGAGAAATTACTGGAGGAACCACTGGAGAAATTCCTGGAGTAATACTGGAGGAATCCCTGGATAAATTCCTGGAGGAATCCCTGAAGAAATTTCTGGAGGAATCCCTGGAGAAATTACTGGAGGAACCCCTGGAGAAATTCCTGGCGGAATCCCTGAGGAAATTCCTGGAGGAATTCCTGGAGAAAGACTGGCGAATTCCTGAAGAAATTGCTGGAGGAATTCTTGGAGAAATACTGGAGGAATCCCTGGAGAAATTCCTGGAGAAATTCCTGGAGAAATTCCTGGAGAAATTCCTGGAGTGATCCCTGGAGAAATAATGGAGGAACCCCTGGAGAAATTACTGGAGGAACCACTGGAGAAATTCCTGGCGGAATCCCTGAAGAAATTCCTGGAGGAATTCCTGGAGAAATACTGGAGGCATCCCTGGAGAAATTTCTGGATGAATCCCTGTAGAAATTTCTGGAGGAATCCCTGTAGAAATTTCTGGCGGAATCCCTGAAGAAATTCCTGGAGAAATACTGGACGAATCCCTGAAGAAATTCTTGGATGAATCCCTGTAGAAATTTCTGGAGGAATTTCTGAAGAAATTGCTGGAGGAACCCCTAGAGAAATTCCTGGCGGAATCCCTGAAGAAATTCCTGGAGAAATTCCTGGAGAAATACTGGAGGCATCCATGGAGAAATTTCTGGAGGAATCCCTGTAGAAATTTCTGGAGGAATCCCTGTAGAAATTTCTGGCGGAATCCCTGAGGAAATTCCTGGAGAAATACTGGACGAATCCCTGGACAAATTCTTGGAAGAATCCCTAGAGAAATTTCAGGAGGAATCCCTGTAGAAATTTCTGTAGGAATCCCTGGAGAAATTCCTGGTGGAATCCCTGAGGGACATCCCTGGGGCAATTCCTGGAGAAATACCGGAGGAATCCCTGGACAAATTCTTGGAGGAATCCCTGGAGAAATTACCGGAGGAACCCCTGGAGAAATTCCTGGCGGAATCCCTGAAGAAATTTCTGGAGGAACTCCTGGAGAAATACTGGAGGAATCCCTGGAGAAATTCCTGGAAGAATTCCGGGAGAAATTCCTGGAGTAATCCCTGTAGAAATACTGGAGGAAACCCTGGAGAAATTACTGGAGAAACCACTGGAGAAATTCCTGGCGAAACCCCTGAAGAAATTCCTGGAAGAATTTCTGGAGAAATATTGGAGGCATCCCTGTAGAAATTTCTGAAGAAATCCCTGTAGAAATTTCTAGAGGAATCCTTGTAGAAATTTTTGGCGGAATCCCTGAGGAAATTCCTGGAGAAATACTGGACGAATCCCTGGAGAAATTCTTGGAGGAATCCCTGTAGAAATTTCTGGAGGAATCCCTGGAGAAATTTCTGTAGGAATCCCTGGAGAAATTACTGGCGGAATCCCTGAGGGACATTCCTGGAGAAATACCGGAGGGATCCCTGGACAAATTCCTAGAGGAATCCCTGGAGAAATTACTGGAGGAACCACTGGATTAATTCCTGGCGGAATCCCTGAAGAAATTTCTGGAGGAACTCCTGGAGAAATACTGGAGGAATCCCTGAAGAAATTCCTGGAGGAATTCCTGGAGAAATTCCTGGAGTAATCCCTGGAGAAATAATGGAGGAACTCCTGGAGAAATTACTGGAGGAATCCCTGTAGAAATTTCTGCAGGAATCCCTGTAGAAATTTCTGGCGGAATCCCTGAGGAAATTCCTGGAGAAATACTGGACGAATCCCTGGAGAAATTCTTGGAGGAATCCCTGTAGAAATTTCTGGAGAAATTGCTGGAGGAACCCCTGGAGAAATTCCTGGCGGAATTCCTGAAGAAATTCCTGGAGAAATTCCTAGAGAAATTCCTGGAGAAATTCCTGGAGGAAACCCTGGAAGTAGCCCTGGAGAAATTCCTGGAGAAATCCTTGGAGAAATTCCTGAAGGAACCCTTGAGAAACGCTGACTAAACTGCCAGGATATTGCTGTAGCAATAATTTAATTATTCGCCAAAGAAACTTATATAAGGAATTACGAATAATTCCTCAAAACACTACCGCAGACATTTCCTTAAAAATTGACAAAGAAATGCTCAAAGAAATGCCAAAGAAATTTCCCAAAAATAGATTTGAGCGTAGAATGAGCATTTAGTTGTAACCCCCCCGGTACTATGCTCAGTGGATACAGTAATCACAGGGTCGGAATGCTGGATCAGTACAACAACTCAACTACACTCAGAAATCCATCTCCAGCGGGAACTCATAATGAGGCTATAAGGCAATCCATGACGACTTTTCGCGATGGGGGTGACAGCCAAAAATGTAAACACAGTGTGAGTACAACTTAACAAAGTTTCGTGAAGTGTCGTCGGTGCTTAACAAATTCCTTTGTCTTCAACTGTCACCTCGATCATCGAATGTCAAAAATACATGGTAAACAAAAAATATCAGCTGATCGCATCTGTCTCATGGATTGCCTTATATCCATAAGTACTGCTGAAGGATAACACCCACGAATAGCGTCTTATGGTTTACCTTTCGCTCAAAAGCCACGCTGTAAAAAATCTTCGGACTAAATCACTCTAGCGAGGGAGGCATGAAAACTCCTTTCGAGTTCGGGATAAACGGGACCAATTTAGCACAGTGGTGAGATTTTTCGACACATTAAAATGCCTTTAAACTCAATTTTCTCATGCACATACATATATTAACAATTTTACAAATATATAAACTTTTGGGTTTTAGCTTATTCTAATTGTGACGTCACATTTTACATTTTACTTGCGGTTTTGCGTGGGTTTTGGTTTACGTGGGCAATTTCTAGCGGTGGCTGCTTTCCGAAACCGGGCGATTTCTAGTGGCGACGATGAACCCCGGAGGTGGTCTAGGGTAACAGCGCAGATTTCCGGCCTCAACTCACAGAAGTTCCTTTAGAGGAGGGGGAAAGATGATGCGAAATTCCCAGCCGGATGGGGAAATTCCAGCAAACGTTGAGGGTCGTTTGAAGCTCGTCGAATGGTCCTGAATTCAGGCACTGGTTGGCCCAAATCGTGGGATTAGGCCCGAAGCTCTTTAAACGAGATGGCGATTACTGGCCTATGCCCTCCAGACAAGATGGCGGTGATTCTGAAGGCAATCGGCGCTTCCGTGGTAGGCTTCCGTCCCTTTTGTCTCTTTGTCTGGCAACTTGAATGGTCTCCGCCAGACAAAAGCTGTTAAAATAAAAGAAAAAGGCCCCTCGTGGACCTATGTACGCCGATTAGATTTTGCCACATAATTTTGACACCCACCACACAAACCGCTTTTTATTTTTCGTAATTAACCGCTTATTTGTAATAGTGCATGGAAATTACCTTTTTCTTTCACGATCTATCCTAATTTGATGAGCACGGTAAGTGTTGGGCGATAATGTGCCACTTTACCCTAGATTTAAGAACAATAGATTTTAGGTTTTCTATACATTTTTAGCTTCTAATACACTAACTCACTTTAACCGTACTTGGATAGTTTTAAGTTTACTAACTTTACTTTAAGAAAGTACTAACCACACTAGCCCTACAGATTAAAGAACAAAAAAAACATGTTAAAAAAAATCACCACCATGCACTCGCACTTTTTGCGTACTTCGTAGTTTAAATTTCCGGCGCGCACTTTCTACTCGCTTGAGCGGTTGGGACAGAATAATCGTTACAGTGCTATTTGCCAAGCTCGCTACCGTACAATTTTCCATAAGGCACACGAACGAATCCGAATTCATCGTGTTCATGCATTTCGTATTCGGGAGTGCCATGCCCCTCGCCCTACCTATGACTGCCTCCTGCGGCTGAGTGTCTTTTGCCACAGTTCACACCGCTGTTAACAAACTCCCTCATGGACTTATCCACCGATGAACCAAATTCATCGCGGTCCGAGAATTTTGACACTAGAGCGGGGTCTGTTCCAATCAAAATCGTCCAATTCTAATTGGAACAGACCCCGCTCTAGTGTCAAAATTCTCGGACCGGGATGAATTTGGTTCATCGGTGGATAAGTCCATAGTGAGTGGTACCGTAGGTTGGGTGTTGGGAGAAAGAGTGACTTTCTTGTAGCTCAGTAAGCATAGCACAGGGTTGCAGTTAAGAGGGTAAATTGATTGTTGATGTCTCGTGATAAAGTTACGAGTTGAAGCTTGAAACCATCGGTTACATAGTTAAAATACCTAACATAAAGTAAAAACCAAAAAAAGATTTCGAGAATTTTGTAATAAACTCCTGAAATAAGTTTGCCGATAAATTTTAAATAAAATATTGTCCGAGTTGCCGAAGGAATTTTGTTTCTCAACGTCTACCATATTCATATTTATTATAGTACTAATAAGTAGTTGCAGACGACGAAAAGTACAAAACCTAACCACCCTGGGATGGTAACCCGGGTAAGCCAACACCGCTGTTTCCTGCTGCTGTCATCGCGGTGCGTCTGAGCCCGTTACGCCGGTACCTTTCTGCATCGCATCCAACTGCTACAGGCGCCCACCCGCCACCCCTTCTGTCGTATCATTGTTTGGTTCGCTCATCTTGCTGTCACAGGTTTGAACTGAATGGGATAATGGGAGCGAAATGGGGAGACGAACTTTCCCAAATGTCTCATAAACGGCAAAGAATCCGCAATGCCGTTCGCCTACGAGGACCGATAATCGCACCCGTGTCCATCGTTCGATCGGAACGGAAACAAACCACCGATACCGTGGTAGGACACCCACACATTCTCAACATTTTTTCCAACCAATACAGATGCACGTTTTGCATGTATTGGTGACGCGAAAGTATGTGAACACTAATACATTCACAGCAACGTAGCAACCGATGACACCCACACATTGCAGCTTGTCAATGTGTGGTCAAAAATACTACTCGAATTTTTGTGCGCGCAGGCGCACCATCAAATAAGCACGGAAAGTGCTTCTACCGCCGACAAGCTAATTTTGCGCTTGCAGCGTGCGCGTTTTTGCACGGAATATGCGCGCTTTGTTTTGGGTGTAGGAATGTGTTTTAGTGGGTCGATGAGAGAGTAGTCCTGGCTTCTACTAGTGGTGTAGAAGACGGCCTTAACCCCACACTACCCTAACCTTCCTGTTAGGGTGTCTAATGAGCAGATTTATCCCCCTATGGTTTAGAAGAAAAAAAAAAGACTATTGAAGATTGCGGTGACCTTACCCTTTACCTGTCCGCGCTGATGAACGTAGGCCTTCGCTTCCTCCATGGTTGACTACTGGTTGCTTCGCACTGGTGAATGTTGTAGAGACATTGGAATTTCTCGCTACGAATAGAGTAATCACTCACTTTTTACTTGGTTTGTCGAGTTTACTTTTTCACCTCAAAGTTCGGTTTCGTTTTAGTTCTTCACTTTTAGTTCACGTTTGTTTCTTCAACGTTCAGTTCAATCACGTTTCCAATGGACTGTATTTTTATCCGATGGACCACAATATGTTGGCTCATTGCCAACATGCATAATACGTAGGATTCAAGCCAGCAGAGTCAGCCCTGTGCCAACACCTGCTAGCTGCACACACTTCACCACAGTCGGCTCACTGCCGACGACGATGACTATGACGAGGATGCGATGCCGCTTGGCTCATTGCCAACGGCGATGACGATGATTTCGTGCCGGCAGAATCGGCCCTGTGCCGACCTCTGCTAGCCACTCACACACACTCCACTGTAGTCGGCTCACTGCCGACGACGATGACGACGCGAAGGCACACTGCCAGCGCGGGCACACACGATGACGCTTTCGACACACTGTCGAAGCTGAGGACTATCGACGCTGGATGGTCGACAGTTGTGCTTGGCGCTGTGGTAATCCACTACTACCACACGCATACACACGAAAGGCTAGGCCGCAGGCCCGTGACCGACGGCGAATGGTGGACGAGCACAATCCTCCGACGAAACTACGCTTAGTCCAGGAAAATGTGGCTTTCATTTCACCTCGCGGGGAGCATCGACTACTTTAATAACTCTCAAGTGGTAGCTCTGAAAAGAGCTGGAAAAGTAGCGAGCTAGCACTGGGTGAAAGAAAGCCACGGCTCAAGTGGAACGGCACGCTGGCACCAAGCTGAACTGGCTGGACACAGGCTGAATCGGTTGCACTACGTAATCTGCTTTCCTAGCTGGGCTGGGTTCTCACTATTTACGAAAAACACTTTCACTTCACTTAAAATAGATGTTTATTACACTGTTGAAAATGCTTTGACATCCATGTGCAAAACAGAACATGTGCTCGATGAACAAATTGAGATTTGAAATTATGAAAAGAAATCCACGTACTCCGGTGAGACTGGAACTCACGACTTCCAATTCGCTAGACGGGCGCTTCTATTCCTTCAAGCTACGGAGTCACTCGACTATCTCTGTCGCCAGCAGGCCTAGAACTGAACTCGATTCCACAATCGCACATGGTTATCTTCTTTTCACAATCCAAACCCCCTTCGGATGGGATTAGATGAACATCTAACACATTATCTGTTGTGCACATGTCCACATCCCATATCCCACATCCCATATATTGTCTAAAATTATTTAATGCTCTAAGATCTCAAGTAAATGTTTAATTTCAAAACATCATTGGATCCTTAACTATGTTTTTTGAAAAATTTAAGAATGCTTTCGTTATTTCTGAACGAAGCAAAATAATTCTAATAAAAAAAACTACACAACTATGCATTTTTGTTACACAGTTAAAATATTATATCATTTAACCTGTAACAAAACCCAGGTAACCACTAAGCACTGTTCTGAGCATTATAACGGCCATTAAACAGTTTTTCAGTGCTAAGTAGCTCTATATAAGCATTCCTAATGCTTATAGGCACTATAACCAGTAAGAACTAAATTAAGCCCTGTAAGCCTTTATAAAGCCTACAAGCTGTAAAGAAGTTTGTCAGTGCTGTCACAGGGCTTGGAGCACATGACGTTTATATCAATCAAAATAGATTTCGACCAAAACAGACTCGAGTCGGTCATGATCAATACATTTAAAACATCCATGTCGGACGGGATTATTTTTGTTATTGGCATGTTTATCGGAATGGTGTTGTTAAATAGATAATGGAATTTGGTTATCTTGATTATTCCATTTTTTTTTCAATCAATACAAACTCCAGCTCATTTTTTTTTTCAATCAATACAAACTCAGCCCTCTTCTTGTGAAACGTTTCCCGACCATTTATATAAACATTGCTTCATTCCTGCATCAATTCCTGCGTTCGTCACCACCAACCTTACCACTGCACATTGGTCGGGCTCCATACAAAGGGGCGGCCAAAACTCTCAAAAAACGGAATTGATATTTTTAAACTTTTTTTCACCTTATATCAAAGATAGTGTATTGTAGTTTTATGATTCTTAATTAAAAGAATACCAGCTTTTGTATTTCAATGGTATTTTCACTGCCAAAGTGGCCTAAGTCATAAAATTGAAAAATGGATTATTCGAAAAAAGTAAAATAATAATATTTTGAGAATGGAATATATGTTTTATGTTATCCAGTATATGAAAGCTTGTTGTTGGACTGTTCGAATGCACGTATGGTGGAAAATTAATATGTCACAAAACTTTTAAAATTTTCATATATTGTACCTTAGGAATATTGGTAATTTTGAAGTTAAAAAACGGTTCGTGTCGTCACGTGTCGCCGCATTTTCGAATAGTACATCTTAAACATCATGCTTGGGGCTGCATAAAAACGTTTAAACATTTTGCATAAATTTGCTGTTTTTCAAATTAGAGCTATTTAAAAAAGTCATGTTTTTTCATATATTTTACGTTATTTTTCCATTTTTGACTGAAAGAAAAATTTATCTTCCCACATTTTTCACACGTTTTGAACAAACTTGATTGGATTTGCTCGAAAGATGATCGTTTAATTAAATTCAAATTGATTTTCTAACAAAAAACGCAAAAAATGTGGGGTTTACTGATTTTTACCGTTTTTTGAAATTATTGAAGTTACGTAATTTTTGAATAACCCTTTTTAAACACTAAACATACTATATAACATATCTAGACAACCTGTAACTTCGATTGAACACATAAAAAGAGTTTTGGCCGAACTTTATCTTTTTCCGACCATTGTGCACTGAATCATCCTCATCCCATATCATTTTCAACCCTCGAAATGCCCAAACTATTTTGTTTTTCATGGTTTAAATACTAGTTTGATCACACCATTCCCATGGTGCATTGGTGGAGCAGATGAGAAAGGCAACGGATTTGGACTTGATCAGGAACTCGGAGTACAACAGCTAGAATCTGGATGAAGTAGCAAAAAAGCAACTTTAATGGAAGCGAAGGAAGTTAGTAGAGAACAGAACATAAACATTTTTTATTTTCTTTTTTCTTTGTCTCACTTTTGATAACTTTCGCTCCAGAGACTTGGTACGATATTTCAAAGTTGGCCGTATATCAGCCGAATAATTCGCCAAAAGTGGCTTTTGAACAGCTCTATAAGAAGACATAGAACCAATTAGCTCTGTTAGCCAGGTTCCACATTCGACTGTAGAGCCGACTTAATGCCATTTTTACGGCTTAATGGTTACTTGGGAAGGACCTCGTCGTATCGCACACATTTTTCCATCAGTTTTTAAATTTACAGCTTGCTCTCAGTATGAAGCTTGCGTTCAACATTCCATACAAGAAATTGTTTGATGTAAAATTAAGTTGAAGACGATAAAAATTCCCAGGTAACCACTAAGCACTGTTCTGAGCATTATAACAGCCATTAAACAGCTTTTCAGTGCTAAATAGCTCTATATAAGCATTCCTAATGCTTATGGGCACTATAACCAGTAAGAACTAAAATAAGCCCTGTAAGCCTATATAAAGCCTACAAGCTGTAAAGAAGTTTGTCAGTGCTGTCACAGGGCTTGGAGCACATGACGTTTATATCAATCAAAATAGAGTTCGACCAAAACAGACTCGAGTCGGTCATGATCAATACATTTTAAACATCCATGTCGGACGGGTTTGGTGTAACGGGATTATTTTTGTTGTTGGAATGTTTATCGGAATGGCGTTGTTGAATAGATAATGGAATCTGCCCAGGTAACCACTAAGCACTGTTCTGAGCATTATAACAGCCATATAACAGCTTTTCAGTGCTAAATAGCTCTATATAAGCATTCCTAATGCTTATGGGCACTATAACCAGTAAGAACTAAATTAAGCCCTGTAAGCCTATATAAAGCCTACAAGCTGTAAAGAAGTTTGTCAGTGCTGTCACAGGGCTTGGAGCACATGACGTTTATATCAATCAAAATAGATTTCGACCAAAACAGACTCGAGTCGGTCATGATCAATACATTTTAAACATCCATGTTGGAATGTTTATCGGAATGGTGTTGTTAAATAGATAATGGAATCTGGTTATGTTAATTATTCCATTTTTTTTTCAATCAAGACAAACTCCAGCTCGTTTCCCTATTCTTCTGAAACGTTTCCCGAAAATTTATATAAACATTGCATCTCCTGCTTCATTTCCTGCGTTCGTCACCACCAAGCTTACCACTGAATCATCCTCATCCCATATCATTTTCAACCCTCGAAATGCCCAAACTGTTTTGTTTTTCATGGTTTAAATACTAGTTTGATCACACCATTCCCATGGTGCATTGGTGAAGCAGATGAGAAAGGGAACAGACTTGGACTTGATCAGGAACCCGGAGGACAACAGCTAGAATCTGGATGAAGTAGCAAAAAAGCAACTTCAATGGAAGCTAAGGAAGTTAGAAAAGAACAGGAGATAAACAAAATATTTTTTTTCTTTTTTCTTTGTCTCACTTTTGACAACTTTCGCTCCAGAGACTTGGTACGATATTTCAAAGTTGGCCGTATATCAGCCGAATAATTCGCCAAAAGTGGCTTTTGAGCAGCTCTATAAGAGGATATAGAACCAATTAGCTCTGTTAGCCAGGTTCTACATTCGACTATAGAGCCGATTTAATGCCATTTTTACGGCTTGATGGTTACTTGGGTGGTACTCTTGATTATTCCATTTTTTTTTTCAATCAAGACAAACTCCAGCTCGTTTCCCCCTTCTTCTGAAACGTTTCCCGAACATTTATATAAACATTGCTTCTCCTGCATCAATTCCTGCGTTCGTCACCACCAAGCTTACCACTGAATCATCCTCATCCCTTATCATTTTCAACCTTCGAGGTTGTTTTTCATGGTTTAAAAACTAGTTTGATCACATCATTCCCATGGTGCATTGGTGGAGCAGATGAGAAAGACAACGGACTTGGACTTGATCAGGAACCCGGAGGACAACAGCTAGAATCTGGATGAAGTAGCAAAAAAGCAACTTGAATGCAAGCGAAGGAAGTTAGAAAAGAAAAGGAGATAAACATTATATTGTTTTTCTTTTTTCTTTGTCTCACTTTTGACAACTTTCGCTCCAGAGACTTGGTACGATATTTTAAAGTTGGCCGTATATCAGCCGAATAATTCGCCAGAGGTCCCAGGTAACCACTAAGCACTGTTCTGAGCATTATAACAGCCATATAACAGCTTTTCAGTGCTAAATAGCTCTATATAAGCATTCCTAATGCTTATGGGCACTATAACCAGTAAGAACTAAATTAAGCCCTGTAAGCCTATATAAAGCCTACAAGCTGCAAAGAAGTTTGTCAGTGCTGTCACAGGGCTTGGAGCACATGACGTTTATATCAATCAAAATAGATTTCGACCAAAACAGACTCGAGTCGGTCATGATCAATACATTTTAAACATCCATGTTGGAATGTTTATCGGAATGGTGTTGTTAAATAGATAATGGAATCTGGTTATGTTAATTATTCCATTTTTTTTTTTTTCAATCAAGACAAACTCCAGCTCGTTTCCCTATTCTTCTGAAACGTTTCCCGAAAATTTATATAAACATTGCATCTCCTGCTTCATTTCCTGCGTTCGTCACCACCAAGCTTACCACTGAATCATCCTCATCCCATATCATTTTCAACCCTCGAAATGCCCAAACTGTTTTGTTTTTCATGGTTTAAATACTAGTTTGATCACACCATTCCCATGGTGCATTGGTGGAGCAGATGAGAAAGGGAACAGACTTGGACTTGATCAGGAACCCGGAGGACAACAGCTAGAATCTGGATGAAGTAGCAAAAAAGCAACTTCAATGGAAGCGAAGGAAGTTAGAAAAGAACAGGAGATAAACAAAATATTTTTTTTCATTTTCTTTGTCTCACTTTTGACAACTTTCGCTCCAGAGACTTGGTACGATATTTCAAAGTTGGCCGTATATCAGCCGAATAATTCGCCAAAAGTGGCTTTTGAGCAGCTCTATAAGAGGATATAGAACCAATTAGCTCTGTTAGCCAGGTTCTACATTCGACTATAGAGCCGATTTAATGCCATTTTTACGGCTTAATGGTTACTTGGGGTGGCTTTTGGGCAGCTCTAAAAGAGGATTTAGAACCAATTAGCTCTGTTAGCCCGGTTCTACATTCGACTATAGAGCCGACGTAATGCCATTTTTACGGCTTAATGGTTACTTGGGTTCGTATGCAATTTTTTTTCGACGGGTATAATTTCAAATATTTTGCTGAGTAGTTACCATTCTCCGTTAATAGTTTTCTTTGTTTTTTTATTGTTTTCTTAAATTGAAATGGAAAACATATAGGGTATGAGTGCATAAGTAATTTATGCTTACCGGAGGCATTAGCTCGTTGTTAACCCATTATTTGAAACACATTTTAGTTAGAAACCCGATCATTGCCAAACATGACTATTCAATGCATTTAAAAGGCACTCAAGT